>NW_027278565.1:0-169096 GCF_030028105.1 Mobula birostris | reverse complement strand
TATTCCACGACATAGCTGTGTTTTCTGGCACCTCTGATGCATTCCCCTGTAACGCCAAATTTTCGCGCACCTCTCATACTTTCCCCTATATCGCCGTGTTTACGCGCACTACTCATACCTTCCCCTATATCGCCATGTTTTTATGCACAACTCATACCGTCTCCTATATCGCTGTGTTTTCGCACACCTCCCATAGCATCCCCTATATCGCTGTGCCTTCGTGCACCGCTCATACCTTCCCCTTATTCGCTGTGTTTTCACGCACCTCTCTTAACTTCTCCTATATCGCTGTGTTTTTGCACACCTCTCATACCTTCCCCTATATCGCCGTGTTTTCAGGCACCTCTCATGGCTTCCCCAATATCGCCGTGTATTCATGCACATCTCATACCGTCCCCTATATCGCTGTGTTTTGGCGCACCTCCCATAGCTTCATCTACATCGCTGTTTTCGCGCACATCCCATAGCTTCACCTTGATCTCTGTGTTATTGCTCACCTCTCATAGCTTACCCTATATCGCCGTTTTTTCGCGCACCTCGCATGTCTTCACCTATATCGCTATGTTTTTGCTCCTATCATTAATTCCCCTATATCGCTGTGTTTTCTCGCACCTCTGATACATTCTCCTGTATTGCCATGTTTTCGCGCACCTCTTACAATTTCCCCTATGTCGCCCTGTTTTCGCACACTTCCCATACCGTCCCCTATATTGCCGCATTTTTGCGCACCTCTCATGGCTTCCATAATATCGCCGTGTTTTCACGCACATCTCATAACGTCTCCTATATCTCTGTGTATTCACGCACCTCACATAGCATCCCCTATATCGCTGTGCCTTTGCTCATCGCTCATACCTGCCCGTATATTGCCCTGTTTCCCGCGCACCTCCTATGGCTTCGCCTACATCGCTGTGTTTTTGCGCACCTCTCATACCTTTCCCTATATAGCCCTGTTTTCGCGCAAATCCCAGAACTTCATCTTTATCGCTGTGTTATTGCTTACCTCTCATAGCTTCCCCTATATCGCCGTGTTTTCGCGCACCCCTCATGTCTTCACTTATATCGCTGTGTTTCCGCTCCTCTCATTACTTCCCCTATATCTCTCTGTGTTCTCGCACTTCTGATACAGTTCCCTGTATCAACGTGTTTTCGCGCACCTCTCATAATTTCACCTATATCACCATGTTCTCGCACACCTCTCATATCTTCCCCTATATCACTGTGTTTTCGCGCACGTCCAATAGCGTCCCCCATATCGCTGTGTTTTCATGCAAATCTCATGTCTTCTCCTATATCACGGTGCTTTCGTCCACCTCCCATACCGTCCCCTATATTGCTGTGCCTTCGCACACCTCTCATACCTTTCCCTATATCGCCCTGTTTTCGAGCACCTCCCATACCTTCCCCTATATCGCTGTGTTTTCGTGTACCTCTCATACCTCCCCCTATATCACTGTGTTTTCACGCACCACTCATAACTTCTCCTATATTGCTGTATTTTTGCGCACCTCTCATAACTTCCCCTATATCGCCGTGTTTTTATGCACATCTCAATACCGTCTCCTATATAGCTGTGTTTTTGCGCTCCTCCCATAGCATCCCCTATATCGCTGTGCCTTCGTGCACCTCTCATACCTTCCCCTATATCGCCCTGTTTTCGCGCACCTCCTATACCTTCCCTTATATCACTGCGTTTTCGTGCCCCTTTCATACCTTCCCCTATATCGCTGTGTTTTCGCACACCTCTCATAACTTCTCCAATATCGCTGTGTTTTTGTGCACCTCTCATACCTTCCCTAATATCACTGAGTTTTCATGCACATCTCATCACGTCCCCTATATCGCTGGGTATTCACGCACCTCCCATAGCATCCCCTATATCGCTGCGCCTTGCGCACCTCTCATAACTTCCCCTATATCGCTGTCTTTTCGCGCACATCCCATAGATTCACCTTTATCGCTGTGTTATTGCTCACGTCTCATAGATTCCCCTATATCGCTGTGTTTTTGCTCACTTCTCATAGCTTCCACTACATCGACATGTTTTCGCGCACCTCTCATCTCTTCACCTAGATCGCTATGTTTTCGATCCTCTCAATACTTCCCTTATATCGCTGTGTTTTCTCGCACATCTGATACATTCTCCCGTATCGCCGTGTTTTCGCACACCTC
Source organism: Mobula birostris (assembly GCF_030028105.1). Classification (NCBI taxonomy): domain Eukaryota; kingdom Metazoa; phylum Chordata; class Chondrichthyes; order Myliobatiformes; family Myliobatidae; genus Mobula; species Mobula birostris. The sequence continues at coordinate 166,924 of NW_027278565.1, read as the reverse complement.
TCTTAATGTCCCTTATATCGCTGTGTTCTCGCACACCTCTCATAACTTCCCCTATATCACTGTGTTTTCGCGCACGTCCCATTGTGTCCCCTATGTCGCTGTGTTTTCGCGCACCTCTCATAGCTTCCCCTGTATGGCCCTGTTTTCGTGCACATCCCATAGCTTCCACTATATTGCCCTGCTTTCGCGCACCTCTCATGTATTCCACGACATAGCTGTGTTTTCTGGCACCTCTGATGCATTCCCCTGTAACGCCAAATTTTCGCGCACCTCTCATACTTTCCCCTATATCGCCGTGTTTACGCGCACCTCTCATACTTCCCCCTATATCGCCATGTTTTTATGCACATCTCATACCGTCTCCTATATCGCTGTGTTTTCGTCCACCTCCCATAGCATCCCCTATATCGCTGTGCCTTCGTGCACCTCTCATACCTTCCCCTATATCGCTGTGTTTTCACACCTCTCTTAACTTCGCCTATATCGCCGTGTTTTCAGGCACCTCTCATGGCTTCCCCAATATCGCCGTGTATTCATGCACATCTCATACCGTCCCCTATATCGCTGTGTTTTGGCGCACCTTCCATAGCTTCATCTACATCGCTGTTTTCGCGCACATCCCATAGCTTCACCTTGATCGCTGTGTTATTGCTCACCTCTCATAGCTTACCCTATATCGCCGTTTTTTCGCGCACCTCGCATGTCTTCACCTATATCGCTATGTTTTTGCTCCTAGCATTAATTTCCCTATATCGCTGTGTTTTCTCGCACCTCTGATACATTCTCCTGTATTGCCATGTTTTCGCGCACCTCTTACAATTTCCCCTATATCGCCGTGTTCTCGCACACCTCTCATACCTTCCCCTATATCACTGTTTTTTTACGCATGTCCCATAGCGTCCCCTATATCGCTGTGTTTTCTCGCACCTCTGATACATTCCCCTGTATCGCCGTGGTTTCGCGCACATCCCATAGGTTCCACTATATTGCCCTGTTTTTGCGCACCTCTCATGTCTTCCCCTATATCACGGTGTTTTTGCGCACCTCTCATAGCATCCCCTATATCGCCCTGTTTTCGTGCACATCCCATAGCTTCCACTATATTGCCCTGTTTTCGCGCACCTCCCATACCTTCCCCAACATCGCTGTGTTTTCGTGCACCTCTCATAGCCACCCTTATATCGCTGTGTTTTCACGCACTTCTCATAACTTCTCCTATGTCACTGTATTTTTGCGGAGCTCTTATACCTTCCCCTATATTGCCGTGTTTTCATGCACATCTCATAACGTCCCCTATATCGCTGTGTATTCACGCACATCCCATAGCATCCCTTATATTGCTCTGCCTTCGCGCACCTCTCATACCTTCCCCTATATCGCCCTGTTTTCGCGCACCTTCCATACCTTCCCCTATATCGCTGTGTTTTCATGCACTTCTCATACCTCCCTCCATATCGCTGTGTTTTCACACACCTCTCATAACTTCTCCTAAATCGCTGTGTTTTTCTGCACCTCTCATTCCTTCCCTAATATCACTGCATTTTCATGCACATCTCATCACGTCCCCTGTATTTCTGTGTTTTCGTGCACCTCTCATACCTGCCCCTATATCGCTGTACCTTGCGTACCTCTCATACCTTCCCCTATATCGCTGTCTTTTTGCGCACATCCCATAGATTCACCTTTATCGCTGTGTTATTGCTCACCTCTCATAGCTTCCCCTATATCGCCATGTTGTTATGCACATCTCATAACGTCCTCTATATCGCTGTATATTCGCGCACCTCCCATAGCTTCCCTTATATCGCTGTGCTTTCGCGCACCTCTCATACCTTCCCAAATATTGCCCTGTTTTCGCGCACCTCCCATTCCTTCACCTATATCGCTGTTTTCGTGCACCTCGCATGCATTCCCATTTACCGCTGTGTTTTTGCACACCTCTCATACCTTCCCCAATATCACCATGTTTTCATGCACATCTCATAACGTCCCCAATGTCGCTGGGTTTTCACGCACCTCTCATAACTTCCTCTCTATCGCACTGTTTTCGCGCTCCTCTAATACCTTCCCCTCTATCACTGTGTTTTCACGCAGCTCTCATACATTCCCCTATATCGCTGTGTTTTCGCACACCTCTCATGGATTCCCGACTATCGCCGTGTATTCATGCACATCTCATACCCTCCCCTATATCGCTGTGCTTTCGCGCATTCCCATAGCTTCACCTACATCGCTGTTTTCGCGCACCTCTCATACCTTCCCCTATATCGATGTATTTTTGCGCACATCTCATAACTTTCCCCATATTGATGTGTTTTCATGCACATCTCATAACGTCCCCTATATCGCTCTGTATTTGCGCACCTCCCATAGCATCCCTTGTATTGCTGTGCCTTCGCGCACCTCTCATACCTTCCCCTATATCGCCCTGTTTTCGCGCATCTTCCATACCTTCCACTATATCGCTGTGTTTTCACGCACCTCTCATAATTTCTCCTATATCGCCGTATTTTTGCACACCTCTCATGAATTCCCCAATATCGCCGTGTTTTAATGCACATCTCTTAACGTCCCATATATCGCTGTGCATTTGCGCACCTGCCATAGCATCCCCTATATCGCTGTGCCTTCGCGCACCTCTCATACCTTCCCCTACGTCGCCCTGTTTTCGCACTCCTCCCATACCGTCCCCTATATCGCTGTATTTTCGCACACCTCTCATGGCTTCCCCAATATCGCCGTATTTTCATGCACATCTCATAACGTCTCCTATATGTCTGTGTATTCAAGCACCTCCCATAGCATCCTCTATATCGCTGTGCCTTCGCGCACCGCTCATACCTTCCTCTATATCGCCCTGTTTCCAGCACACCTCCCATGGCTTCGCATACATCGCTGTGTTTTTGCGCACCTCTCATATCTTCCCCTATATCGCCCTGTTTTCACGCACATCCCATAACTTCAGCTTTATCTCTGTGTTATTGCTTACCACTCATAGCTTCCCCTATATCGCCGTGTTTTCGCGCACCTCTGATACATTCCCCTGTATCGCCGTGGTTTCGCGCACATCCCATAGGTTCCACTATATTGCCCTGTTTTTGCGCACCTCTCATGTCTTCCCCATATATCACGGTGTTTTCGCGCACCTCTCATAGCATCGCCTATATCGCCCTGTTTTCGTGCACATCCCATAGCTTCCACTATATCGCCCTGTTTTCGCGCACCTCCCATACCTTCCCCAATATCGCTGTGTTTTCGTGCACCTCTCATAGCTACCATTATATCGCTGTGTTTTCACGCACCCCTCATAACTTCTCCTATATCACTGTATTTTTGCGCAGCTCTTATACCTTCCCCTATATTGCCGTGTTTTCACGCACATCCCATAGCATCCCTTATATTGCTCTGCCTTCACGCACCTCTCATACCTTCCCCTATATCGCCCTGTTTTCGCGCACCTTCCATACCTTCCCCTATATCGCTGTGTTTTCATGCACCTCTCATACCTCCCTCCATATCGCTGTGTTTTCACACACCTCTCATAACTTCTCCTAAATCGCTGTGTTTTTGTGCACCTCTCATTCCTTCCCTAATATCACTGCGTTTTCATGCACATCTCATCACGTCTCCTATATTTCTGTGTTTTCGTGCACCTCTCATACCTCCCCCTATATCGCTGTACCTTGCGCACCTCTCATACCTTCCCCTATATCGCTGTCTTTTCGCGCACATCCCATAGATTCACCTTTATCGCTGTGTTATTGCTCACCTCTCATAGCTTCCCCTATATCGCCATGTTGTTATGCACATCTCATAACGTCCTCTATATCGCTGTATATTCGCGCACCTCCCATAGCTTCCCTTATATCGCTGTGCTTTCGCGCACCTCTCATACCTTCCCAAATATTGCCCTGTTTTCGCGCACCTCCCATTCCTTCACCTATATCGCTGTTTTCGTGCACCTCGCATGCATTCCCATTTACTGCTGTGTTTTTGCACACCTCTCATACCTTCCCCAATATCACCATGTTTTCATGCACATCTCATAACGTCCCCAATGTCGCTGGGTTTTCACGCACCTCTCATAACTTCCTCTCTATCGCACTGTTTTCGCGCTCCTCTAATACCTTCCCCTATATCACTGTGTTTTCACGCAGCTCTCATACCTTCCCCTATATCGCTGTGTTTTTGCACACCTCTCATGGATTCCCGACTATCGCCGTGTATTCATGCACATCTCATACCTTCCCCTATATCGCTGTGCTTTCGCGCACCTCCCATAGCTTCACCTGCATCGCTGTTTTCGCGCACCTCTCATACCTTCCCCTATATCGATGTATTTTTGCGCACATCTCATAACTTTCCCTATATTGTTGTGTTTTCATGCACATCTCATAACGTCCCCTATATCGCTCTGTATTTGCGCACCTCCCATAGCATCCCTTGTATTGCTGTGCCTTCGCGCACCTCTCATACCTTCCCCAATATCGCCCTTTTTTCGCGCACCTTCCATACCTTCCACTATATCGCTGTGTTTTCACGCACCTCTCATAATTTCTCCTATATCGCCGTATTTTTGCACACCTCTCATGACTTCCCCAATATCGCCGTGTTTTAATGCACATCTCTTAATGTCCTATATATCGCTGTGTATTCGCGCACCTGCCATAGCATCCCCTATATCGCTGTGCCTTCGCGCACCTCTCATACCTTCCCCTACGTCGCCCTGTTTTCGCACACCTCCCATACCGTCCACTATATCGCTGTATTTTCGCACACCTCTCATGGCTTCTCCAATATCGCCGTATTTTCATGCACATCTCATAACGTCTCCTATATGTCTGTGTATTCACGCACCTCCCATAGCATCCCCTATATCGCTGTGCCTTTGCGCACCGCTCATACCATCCTCTATATCGCCCTGTTTCCCGCGCACCTCCCATGGCTTCGCATACATCGCTGTGTTCTTGCGCACCTCTCATATCTTCCCCTATATCGCCCTGTTTTCGCGCACATCCCATAACTTCAACTTTATCACTGTGTTATTGCTTACCACTCATAGCTTCCACTATATCGCTGTGTTTTCGCGCACCTCTCATGTCTTCACTTATATCGCTGTGTTTCTGCTCCTCTCATTACTTCCCTTATATCGCTCTGTGTTCTCGCACTTCTGATACTGTTCCCTGTATCAAGTTTTCGCTCAACTCTCATAATTTCACCTATATCGCCGTGTTCTCGCACACCTCTCATATCTTCCCCTATATCACTGTGTTTTTGCGCACATCCAATAGCGTCCCCTGTATCGCTGTGTTTTCACGCACATCCCATAGATTCACCTTTATCGCTGTGTCATTGCTAACCTCTCATAGCTTCCCCTGTATCGCCGTGTTTTTGCTCACCTCGCATAGCTTCCCCCATATCGCCGTGTTTTCGCGCACCTCTCATGTCTTCACCGAGATCGCTATGTTTTTGCTCCTCTCATTACTTCCCCTATATCGCTGTGTTTTCTCGCACGTCTGATACATTCTCCCGTATCGCCGTGTTTTCGCGCACCTATCATAATTTCCCCTATATCGCCGTGTTCTCGCACATCTCTCATACCTTCCCCTATATCACTGTGTTTTCGCGCACGTCCCATAGAGTCCCCTATATCGCTGTGCTTTCGCGCAGCTCTCTTACCTTCCCCTACATCGCCCTGTTTTTGCGCACATCCCATACCTTCCACTATATTGCCGTTTTCGCGCACCTCTAATGTCTTCCCCTACATTGCTGTCTTTTCTCGCACCTCTGATGCATTCGCCTGTAACGCCAAGTTTTCGTGCACCTCTCATACTTTCCCCTATATCGCCGTGTTTACGCGCACCTCTCATAGCTTCCCATATATCCCCGTGTTTTCATACACATCTCATACCGTCCCCTATATCACTGTGTTTTCGCGCACCTCCCATAGCATCCCCTATATCGCTGTGCGTTCGTGCACCTCTCATACCTTCCCCTATATCACTGTGTTTTCATGCACATCTCATAACGTCCCCTATATCGCCGTATTTTTGCTCACCTCTCATAACTTCCTCTATATCGCCCTGTTTTCGCGCACCTCTCATAACTTCCCCTATATCGCTGTGTTTTCGCACAACTCTCCTGGTTTCCCGACTATCGCCGTGTATTCATGTACATCTCGTACCGTCCCCTATATCGCTGTGTTTTCACACACCTCTCATACCGTCCCCTATATCGCTGTGTTTTCACACACCTTTCATACCTTTCCCTATATCGCTGCCTTTTCGCCCACATCGCATAGATTCACATTTATCGCTGTGTTATTGCTCACCTCTCATAGCTTCCCCTACATCGCTGTATTTTTGCGCACCTCTCATAACTTCCCCTATATCGCCGTATTGTTATGCACATCTCATAACGTCCCCTATATCGCTGTGTATTCGCGCACCTCCCATAACATCCCCTATTTCGCTGTGCCTTCACGCACCTCTCATATCTTCCGCTATATCGCCCTGTTTTCGCGCTCCTCACATTCATTCATCTATATCGCCCTGTTTTCGCGCACCTCCCATTCTTTCACCTATATCGCTGTGTTTTCGTGCACCTCTCATACCTTCCCTATATCGCTGTGTTTTCACACACCTCTCATAACTTCTCCTATATCGCTGCGTTTTTGTGCACCTCTCATAACTTCACTAATATCGCTGCGTTTTCATGCACATCTCATCACGTCCCCTATATCGCTGTGTATTCACGCACCTGCCATAGCATCCCCTATATCGCTGTTCCTTGCGCCCCTTCATTCCTTCCCCTAAATTGCTGTCTTTTTGCGCACATCCCATAGATTCACTATCGCTGTGTTATTGCTCACCTCTCATAGCTTCCCCTGTATCGCCATGTTTTTGCTCACCTCTCATAGCTTCCCCTATATCGCCGTGTTTTCGCGCACCTCTCATGTCTTCCCTTATATCACTGTGTTTTCGCGCACCTTCCATAGCATCCCCTATATTGCTGTGCCTTCACATACCTCTCATAACTTCATCTATATCACCCTGTTTTCGAGCACTTTCCATACCTTCCCCTATATCGCTGTGTTTTCATGCACCTCTCATACCTCCCCCTATATCGCTGTGCCTTGCGCACCTCTCATACCTCCCCCTATATCGCTGTGCCTTGCGCACCTCTCATACCTTCCACTATATCGCTGTTCCTTGCGCCCCTTCATTCCTTCCCCTAAATTGCTGTCTTTTTGCGCACATCCCATAGATTCACCTTTATTGCTTTGTTATTGCTCAATTCTCATAGCTTGCCCTGTATCGCCATGTTTTTGCGCACCTCTCATAACTTCCCCTATATCGCCGTGTTGTTATGCACATCTCATAACGTCCCCTATATCGCTGTGTTTTCGCGCACCTCTCATGTCGTCACCTAGATCGCTATGTTTTCGCTCCTCTCATTAATTCCCCTATATCGCTGTGTTTTCTCGCACATCTGATACATTCTCCCGTATCGTCGTGTTTTCGCCCACCTCTCATAATTTCCCCTATATCACCGTGTTTTCGCGCACCTCTCATAATTTCCCCTATATCGCTGTGTTCTCGCACATCTCTCATACCTTCCCCTATATCACTGTGTTTTCGTGCACATCCCATAGCTTCCCCTATATTGCCATGTTTTCGTGCACCTCTCCTACCTCCCCCAATATCGCTGTGTTTTCATGCCCCTCTCATAACTTCTCCCATATCGCTGTATTTTTGTGCACCTCTCGTGGCTTCCCCAATATCGCCGCGTTTTCATGCATTGCTCTTAATGTCCCCTATATCGCTGGCTATTCGTGCACTTCCCATAGCGTCTCCTATATCGCTGTGCTGTCGCTCACCTCTCATATCTACGCATATATCGCCTTGTTTTCGCACACCTCCCATACCTTCCCCTATATCGGTGTCTTTTCACACACCTCTCATGGCTTCCCCAATATCGCCATATTTTCATGCACATCTCATAACGTCCCCTATATCGCTGTGTATTCACGATCCTCCCATAGAATCCCCTATATCGCTGTTTCTTCGTGCACCTCTCATACCTTCCCCAATATCGCCCTGTTTTCGCACACCTCTCATGGCTTCGCCTACATCGCTGTGTTTTCGCACACCTCTCATAGCTTCCCCTATATTGCTGTCTTTTCACGCTCATCTCATAGCTTCACCTTTATCGCTGTGGTATTGCTCACCTCCCATAGCTTCCCCTATATTGCCATGTTTTCACGCAATTCTCATATCTTCACCTATATCGCTGTGTTTCCGCTCCTCTCATTACTTCCCCTATATCGCTCTGTGTTCTCGCACCTCTGATACATTCCCCTGTTTCTCCGTGTTCTCGCACACTTTTCATCTCTTCCCCTATATCAATGTGTTTTGGCGCGCGTCCAATAGCGCCCCCTATATCGCTGTGTTTTCGCGCACCTCTCATACCTCCCCCTATATCGCCCTGTTTTCGCGCACCTCCCATAGCATCCCCTATATTGCTGTGTTTTCACGCACCTCTCATAACTTCTCCTACATTGCTGTATTTTTGCACACCTCACATAACTTCTTCTATATGGCTGTGTTTTTACGCACATCTCATAACGTCCCCTATATCGCTGTGCGCTCGCGCACCTCTCATACCTTCCCCTATATCGTCGTTTTCACGCACCTCCCATTCCTTCCCCTATATCGCTGCGTTTTCATGCACATCTCATCACGTCCCATATATCGCTGTGTATTCACGCACCTCTCATAGCATCCCCTATATCGCTGTGCCTTCGCACCTCTCATACCTTCCCCAATATCGCTGTGTTTTTCGTGCACCCCTCATACGTTCCCTGATATCGCTGTGTTATTCACGCACCTCTCATAACTTCTCCTATATCACTGTATTTTTGTGCAGCTCTTATACCTTCCCTTATATTGCCGTATTTTCATGCACATCTCTTAACGGCCCATATATCGCTGTGTATACACGCAACTGCCATAGCATCCCCTATATCGCTGTGCCTTCGCGCACCTCTCATACCTTCCCCTATGTCGCCCTGTTTTCGCACACCTCCCATACCGTCCCCTATATCGCTGTATTTTCGCACACCTCTGATGGCTTCCCCAATATCACCGTTTTTTCATGCACATCTCATAACGTCTCCTATATCTCTGTGTATTCACGCACCTCCCATAGTATCCCCTATATCGCTGTGCCTTCACGCATCGCTCATACCTTCCCTTATATCGCCCTGTTTCCCGTGCACCTCCCATGGCTTCGCCTACATCGCTGTGTTTTTCCGCACATCTCATACCTTCCCCTATATCGCCGTGTTTTCGCGCACCTCTCATTTCTTCACCTATATCGCTGTGTTTCCGCTCCTCTCATTACTTCCCCTATATCGCTCTGTGTTCTCGCACTTCTAATACAGTTTCCTGTATCAACGTGTTTTCGCGCAACTCTCATAATTTCATCTATATCGCCGTGTTCTCGCACACCTCTCATATCTTCCCCTATATCACTGTGTTTTCGCGCACGTCCAATAGCGTCCCCTATATCGCTCTGTTTTCACGCACCTCTCATGTCTTCCCCTATATCACTGTGTTTTCGTGTACCTCTCATACCTCCTCTTATATCGCTGCGTTTTCACGCACCTCTCATAACTTCCCCTGTATTGCTGTATTTTTGCGCACCTCTCATAACTTCCCCTATATTGCCGTGTTTTTATGTACATCTCATAACGTCCCCTATATCACTGTGTATTCGTGCACCTCCCATAGCATCCCCTATATAGCTGTGCCTTCGCGCACCTCTCATACCTTCCCCTATATCGCCCTGTTTTCGCGCACATCCCATACCTTCCACTATATTGCCCTGTTTCCGCGCACCTCACATGTCTTTCACTACATCGCTGTGTTTTCTGGCACCTCTGATGCATTTCCCTGTAACACCAAGTTTCGCGCACCTTTCATACTTTCCCCTAAATCGCCATGTTTACGTGCACCTCTCATACCTCCCCCTTTATCGCCATGTTTTTATGCACATCTCAATACCGTCTCCTATATCGCTGTGCTTTTGCGCACCTCCCATAGCATCCCCTATATCGCTGTGCCTTCGTGCACCTCTCATACCTTCCCCTATATCGCCCTGTTTTCGCGCACCTCTCATAACTTCTCCAATATCACTGTGTTTTTGTGCACCTCTCATACCTTCCCTAATATCACTGTGTTTTCATGCACATCTCATCACGTCCCCTATATCGCTGTGTATTCACGCACCTCCCATAGCATCCCCTATATCGCTGTGCCTTGCGCACCTCTCATAACTTCCCCTATATCGCTGTCTTTTCGCGCACATCCCATAGATTCACCTTTATCGCTGTGTTATTGCTCACCTCTCATGGATTCCCCTATATCACTGTGTTTTTGCTCACTTCTCATAGCTTCCACTACATCGACATGTTTTCGCGCACCTCTCATCTCTTCACCTCGATCGCTATGTTTTCGATCCTCTCAATACTTCCCTTATATCGCTGTGTTTTCTCGCACATCTGATACATTCTCCCGTATCGCCGTGTTTTCGCACACCTCTCATAATGTCCCCTATATCGCCGTGTTCTCGCACACCTCTCATAACTTCCCCTATAGCACTGTGTTTTTGCGCATGTCCCATAGCGTCCTCTATATCGCTGTGTTTTCTCTCACCTCTGATACATTCCCCTGTATCGCCGTGGTTTCGTGCACATCCCATAGGTTCCACTATAGTGCCCTGTTTTTGCGCACCTCTCATGTCTTCCCCTATATCACGGTGTTTTCGCGCACCTCTCATAGCATCCCCTATATCGCCCTGTTTTCGTGCACATCCCATAGCGTCCACTATATTGCCCTACTTTCGCGCACCTCTCATGTATTCCACTACATATTTGTATTTTCTGGCACCTCTGATGCATTCCCCTGTAACGCCAAGTTTTCGCGCACCTCTCATACTTTCCCCTATGTCGCCGTGTTTACACGAACCTCTAATACCTCCCCCTATATCGCCATGTTTCTATGCACAACTCATACCGTCTCCTATATCGCTGTGTTTTCGCGCACCTCCCACAGCATACCCTATATCGCTGTGCCTTCGTGAACCTCTCATACCTTCCCCTATATCGCTGTGTTTTCAGGCACCTCTCATGGATTCCCCAATATCGCCGTGTATTCATGCACATCTCATACCGTCCCCTATATCGCTGTGTTTTGGCGCACCTCCCATAGCTTCACCTACATCGCTGTTTTCGCGCACATCCCATAGCTTCACCTTGATCGCTGTGTTATTGCTCACCTCTCATAGCTTACCCTATAACGCCGTGTTTTCGCGCACCTGTCATGTCTTCACCTATATCGCTATGTTTTCGCTCCTATCATTAATTCCCCTATATCGCTGTGTTTTCTCGCACCTCTGATACATTCTCCTGTATTGCCATGTTTTCGCGCACCTGTTACAATTTCCACTATATCGCCGTGTTCTCGCACACCTCTCATACCGTCCCCTATATCACTGTTTTTTTGCGCATGTCCCATAGCGTCCCCTATATCGCTGTGTTTTCTCGCACCTCTGATACATTCCCCTGTATCGCCGTGGTTTCGCCCACATCCCATAGGTTCCACTATATTGCCCTGTCTTTGCGCACCTCTCATGTCTTCCCCTATATCACGGTGTTTTCGCACACCTCTCATAGCATCCCCTATATCGCTGTGCCTTCGCGCACCTCTCATAACTTCCCCTATATCACCCTGCTTTCGCGCACCTCCCATACCTTCCCCAATATCGCTGTGTTTTCGTGCACCTCTCATAGCCACCCTTATATCGCTGTGTTTTCACGCACTTCTCATAACTTCTCCTATATCACTGTATTTTTGCGCAACTCTTATACCTTCCCCTATATTGCCGTGTTTTCATGTACATCTCATAACGTCCCCTATATCGCTGTGTATTCACGCACATCCCATAGCATCCCTTATATTGCTCTGCCTTCGCGCACCTCTCATACCTTCCCCTATATCGCCCTGTTTTCGCGCACCTTCCATACCTTCCCCTATATCGCTGTGTTTTTGCACACCTCTCATGGATTCCCGACTATCGCCGTGTATTCATGCACATCTCATACCTTCCCCTATATCGCTCTGCCTTCACGCACCTCTCATACCTTCCCCAATATCGCCCTTTTTTCGCGCACCTTCCATACCTTCCACTATATCGCTGTGTTTTCACGCACCTCTCATAATTTCTCCTATATCGCCGTATTTTTGCACACCTCTCATGACTTCCCCAATATCGCCGTGTTTTAATGCACATCTCTTAATGTCCTATATATCGCTGTGTATTCGCGCACCTGCCATAGCATCCCCTATATCGCTGTGCCTTCGCGCACCTCTCATACCTTCCCCTACGTCGCCCTGTTTTTGCACACCTCCCATACCGTCCACTATATCGCTGTATTTTCGCACACCTCTCATGGCTTCCCCAATATCGCCGTATTTTCATGCACATCTCATAACGTCTCCTATATGTCTGTGTATTCACGCACCTCCCATAGCATCCCCTATATCGCTGTGCCTTCGCGCACCGCTCATACCGTCCTCTATATCGCCCTGTTTCCCGCGCACCTCCCATGGCTTCGCATACATCGCTGTGTTCTTGCGCACCTCTCATATCTTCCCCTATATCGCCCTGTTTTCGCACACATCCCATAACTTCAACTTTATCGCTGTGTTATTGCTTTCCACTCACAGCTTCCCCTATATCGCCGTGTTTTCGCGCACCTCTCATGTCTTCACCTATATCGCTGTGTTTCCGCTCCTCTCATTACTTCCCTTATATCGCTCTGTGTTCTCGCACTTCTGATACTGTTCCATGTATCAAGTTTTCGCTCAACTCTCATAATTTCACCTATATTGCCGTGTTCTCGCACACCTCTCATATCTTCCCCTTTATCACTGTGTTTTTGCGCACATCCAATAGCGTCCCCTGTATCGCTGTGTTTTCACGCACATCCCATAGATTCACCTTTATCGCTGTGTCATTGCTAACCTCTCATAGCTTCCCCTATATCGCTGTGTTTTCTCGCACGTCTGATACATTCTCCCGTATCGCCGTGTTTTCACGCACCTATCATAATTTCCCCTATATCGCCGTGTTCTCGCACATCTCTCATACCTTCCCCTATATCACTGTGTTTTCGCGCACGTCCCATAGAGTCCCCTATATCGCTGTGCTTTCGCGCGGCTCTCTTACCTTCCCCTACATCGCCCTGTTTTTGCGCACATCCCATAGCTTCCACTATATTGCCGTTTTCGCGCACCTCTAATGTCTTCCCCTACATCGCTGTCTTTTCTCGCACCTCTGATGCATTCGCCTGTAACGCCAAGTTTTCGCGCACCTCTCATACTTTCCCTTATATCGCCGTGTTTACGCGCACCTCTCATAGCTTCCCATATATCCCCGTGTTTTCATACACATCTCATACCGTCCTCTATATCACTGTGTTTTCGCGCACCTCCCATAGCATCCCCTGTATCGCTGTGCGTTCGTGCACCTCTCATACCTTTCCGTATATCGCCGTGTTTTTGCTCACCTCTCATAACTTCCTCTATATCGCCCTGTTTTCGCGCACCTCTCATAACTTCCCCTATATCGCTGTGTTTTCGCACAACTCTCCTGGTTTCCCGACTATCGCCGTGTATTCATGTACATCTCGTACCGTCCCCTATATCGCTGTGTTTTCACACACCTCTCATACCGTCCCCTATATCGCTGTGTTTTCACACACCTCTCATACCTTTCCCTATATCACTGTCTTTTCGCGCACATCGCATAGATTCACATTTATCGCTGTGTTATTGCTCACCTCTCATAGCTTCCCCTACATCGCCGTATTTTTGCGCACCTCTCCTAACTTCCCCTATATCGCCGTATTGTTATGCACATCTCATAACGTCCCCTATATCGCTGTGTATTCGCGCACCTCCCATAACATCCCCTATTTCGCTGTGCCTTCACGCACCTCTCATATCTTCCGCTATATCGCCCTGTTTTCGCGCTCCTCGCATTCATTCACCTATATCGTCCTGTTTTCGCGCACCTCCCATTCTTTCACCTATATCGCTGTGTTTTCGTGCACCTCTCATACCTTCCCTATATCGCTGTGTTTTCACACACCTCTCATAATGTCTCCTATATCGCTGCGTTTTTGTGCACCTCTCATAACTTCACTAATATCGCTGCGTTTTTATGCACATCTCATAACGTCCCCTATATCGCTGTGTATTCACGCACCTCCCATAGCATCCCCTATATCGCTGTGCGCTCGCGCACCTCTCATACCTTCCCCTATATCGCCGTTTTCACGCACCTCCCATTCCTTCCCCTATATCGCTGTGCTTTCACACACCTCTCATAATTTCTCCTATATCGCTATGTTTTTGTGCACCTCTCATACCTTCCCCTATATCGTTGTGTTTTCACGCACCTCTCATAACTTCTCTTACATTGCTGTATTTTTGCGCACCTCTCATAACTTCCCCTATATCGCTGTGTTTTTGTGCACCTCTCATACCTTCCCCTATATCACTGTGTTTTCGCGCACGTCCCATAGCGTCCCCTATATCGCTGTGTTTTCGCGCAGCTCTCATACCTTCCCCTATATCGCCCTGTTTTCGCGCACATCCCATAGCTTCCACTATATTGCTCTGTTTTCGCGGAACTCTCATTTCTTCTCCTACATCACTGTGTTTTCTCGCACTTCTGATGCATTCCCATGTAACGCCAAGTTTTCGTGCACCTCTCATACTTTCCCCTATATCGCCGTGTTTTCGCGTACCTCTCATAGCTTCCCCTATATCACCATGTTTTCATACACATCTCATACCGTCCCCTATATCGCTGTGCGCTCGCGCACCTCTCATACCTTCCCCTATATCGCCGTTTTCACGCACCTCCCATTCCTTCCCCTATATCGCTGTGCTATCACACACCTCTCATACCTTCCCCTATATCGTTGTGTTTTCACGCACCTGTCATAACTTCTCTTACATTGCTGTATTTTTGCGCACCTCTCATAACTTCCCCTATATCGTTGTGTTTTTGTGCACCTCTCATACCTTCCCCTATATCACTGTGTTTTCGCGCACCTCCCATAGCAGCCCCTATATCGCTGTACCTTCGTGCACCTCTCACACCTTCCCCATTATCGCCCTGTTTTTGCGCACCTCCTATACTTTCCCCTATATCGCTGTGTTTTCACGCATCTCTCATGGCTTCCTCAATATCGCCGTGTATTCATACACGTCTGATACCGTCCCCTATATCGCTGTGTTTTCGCACGCCTCCCATAGCTTCGCCTACATCGCTGTTTTTGCACACCTCTCATCCATTTGCCTATATCGCTGTCTTTTCGCACACATCCCATAGCTTCACCTTTATCGCTGTGTTATTGCTCATCTCTCATAACTTCCCCTATATCGCCGTATTTTCGCACACCTCGCATGTCTTCACCTATATCGCTATGTTTTCGCTCCAATCATTACTTCCCCTATATCGGTGTTTTCTCGCACCTCTGAAACATTCCCCTGTATCACCATGTTTTCGCACACCTCTTATAATTTCCCCTATATCGCTGTGTTCTCACAGACCTCTCATACCTTCCCCTATATCACTGTGTTTTTGCGCACGTCCCATAGCGTCCCCTATATCGCTGTGTTTTCTCGCACCTCTGATGCATTCCCTTGTATCGCTCTGTTTTCGCGCACTTCCCATACATTCCCCTATATAGCAGTGCCTTCGCGCAACTCTCTTGCCTTCCCCTATATCGCCCTGTTTTCGCGCACTTCACATACATTCCCCTATATCGCTGTGTTTTCATGCACCTCCCATAGCATCCCCTATATTGCTGTCCCTTCGCGCACCCCTCTTACCTTCCCCTATATAGCCCTGTTTTCACGCATCTCCCATACATTCCCCTATATCGCTGTGTTTTCGTGCACCTCTCATACCTCCCCCTATGTCGCTTTGTTTTCACGCACCTCTCATAACTTCTCCTATATCGCTGTATTTTGTGCACCTCTCATGGCTTCCCCAATATAGCCGTGTTTTCATGCACATCTCTTAACGTCCCCTATATCGCTGTGTATTCGCGCACCTCCCATAAAGTCCTCTATATCGCTGTGTTTTCGCACACCTCTCATACCTTCCCCTATATCGCCCTGTTTTCGCGCATCTTCCATAGCTTCCACTATATTGCCCTGTTTTCGCGCACCTCTCATGTCTTCCCCTACATCGCTGTGTTTTCTCGCACTTCTGATGCATTCCCATGTAACGCCAAGTTTTCGCGCACCTCTCATACTTTCCCCTATATCACCGTGTTTTTGCGTACCTCTCATGTCTTCCCCTACATCGCTGTGTTTTCTCGCACTTCTGATGCATTCCCATGTAACGCCAAGTTTTCGCGCACCTCTCATACTTTCCCCTATATCACCGTGTTTTTGCGTACCTCTCATAGCTTCCCCTATATCACCGTGTTTTCATACACATCTCATACCGTCACCTATATCACTGTGTTTTCGCGCACCTCCCATAGCATCCCCTATATCGCTGTGTCTTCGTGCACCTCTCATACCTTCCCCTATATCGCTGTGTTTTCACGCACCTCTCATGGCTTCCCCAATATCGCCGTGTATTCGTGCTCGTCTCATACCGTCCCCTATATCGCTGCGTTTTCGTGCACCTCTTATAATTTCCCCATATCGCCGTGTTCTCGCAGACCTCTCATACCTTCCCCTATATCACTGTTTTCGCGCAAGTCCCATAGCGTCCCCAATATCGCTGTGTTTTCTCGCACCTCTGATGCATTCCCCTGTATCTCTGTGTTGTCGCGCACATCCCATAGCTTCCACTATATTGCCCTGTTTTTGCGCACCTCTCATGTCTTCCCCTATTTCACTGTGTTTTCGCGCACCTCCCATAGCATCCCCTATATTGCTGTGCCTTCGAGCACCTCTCATACCTTCCCCTATATCGCCCTGTTTTCGCGCACCTCCCATACATTCTCCCATATCGCTGTGTTTTCGTGCACCTCTCATACCTCCCCCTATATCGTTGTGTTTTCACGCACCTCTCATAACTTTTCCTCTATCGCTGTATTTTTGTGCACCTCTCATGGCTTCCCCAATATCGCCGTGTTTTCATGCACATCTCTTAACGTCCGCTATATCGCTGGGTTTTCACGCACCTCTCATAACTTCCACTATATCAGTCTGTTTTCGTACTCCTCTCATACCTTCCCCTGTATCGCTGTGTTTTCGCGCACGTCCCATAGCGTCCCCTATATCGCTGTGTTTTCGCGCAGCTCTCATACCTTCTCCTATATCGCCCTGTTTTCATGCACATCCCATAGCTCTCACTATATTGCCCTGTTTTCATGCACCTCTCATGTATTCCACTACATCGCTGTGTTTTCTGACACCTGTGATGCATTCCCCTGTAACGCCGTGTTTTTGCGCACCTCTCATACATTCCCCTATATCGCCGTGTTTTCACGCATCTCTCATTTCTTCACCGATATCTCCGTGTTTTCATGCACATCTCATACCGTCCCTTATATCACTGTGCCTTCGCGCACCTCTCATACCTTCCCCTATATCGCTGTGTTTTCGTGCACCTCTCATACCTTCACACCTTCCCCTATATCGCTGTGTTTTCACTCACCTCTCATAACTTCTCATATATCGCCGTGTTTTCGCGAACCTCTCATAATTTCCCCTATATAGCCATGTTCTTGCACACCTCTCGTACCTTCCACTATATCACTGTGTTTTTGCGCACGTCCCATAGCATCCCCTGTATCGCTGTGTTTTCGGGCACCTCTCATACTTTTCCCTGTATCGCCATGTTTTCGCGCATATCCCATAGCTTCCACTATATAGCCCTGTTTTCGAGCACCTCTCATGTCTTCCCCTATACCACTGTGTTTTCGCGCACCTCTCATACCTCCACCAATATCGCCATGTTTTTATGCACATCTCATACCGTCTCCTCTATCGCTGTGTTTTTGCGCACCTCCGATAGCATCCCATATATCGCTGTTCCTTCGAGCACCTCTCATACCTTCCCTATATCGCCCTGTTTTCGCGCACCTCCTATACCTTCCCTTATGTCACTGCGTTTTCGTGCACCTTTCCTACCTTCCCCTATATCGCTGTATTTTCGCACACCTCTCATAACTTCTCCTATATCGCTGTGTTTTTGTGCACCTCTCATACCTTCCCTAATATCACTGTGTTTTCATGCACATCTCATCACGTCCCCTATATCGCTGTGTATTCACGTACCTCCCATAGCATCCCCTATATCGCTGTGCCTTGCGCACCTCTCATAGCTTCCCCTATATCGCTGTCTTTTCGTGCACATCCCATAGATTCACCTTTATCGCTGTGTTATTGCTCACCTCTCATAGCTTCCCCTGTATCGCCGTGTTTTTGCTCACCTCTCATAACTTCCCCTATATCGCCGTGTTTTTGTTCACCTCTCATAGCTTCCCCTATATCGCCATGTTTTCACGCACCTCTCATGTCTTCACCTAGATTGCTGTTTTCGATCCTCTCAATACTTCCCCTATATCGCTGTGTTTTCTCGCACATCTGACACATTCTCCCATATCGCCGTGTTTTCGCACATCTCTCATAATTTACCCTATATCGCCGTGTTCTCGCACACCTCTCATAACTTCCCCTATATCACTGTGTTTTCGCGCACGTCCCATTGCGTCCCCTATATCGCTTTGTTTTCGCGCACCTCTCATAGCTTCCCCTATATCGCCCTGTTTTCGTACACATCCCATAGCTTCCACTATATTGCCCTGTTTTAGCGCACCTCTCATGTATTCCACTACATAGCTGTGTTTTCTGGTGCCTCTGATGCATTCCCCTGTAACGCCAAGTTTTCACGCACCTCTCATTCTTTCCCCTATATCGCCGTGTTCACGCGCACCTCTCATACCTCCCCCTATATCGCCATGTTTTTATGCACATCTCATACCGTCTCCTATATCGCTGTGTGTTCGCGCACCTCCCATAGCATCCCTTATATTGCTGTGCCTTCGCGCACATCTCATACCTTCCCCTACGTCGCCCTGTTTTCGCACACCTCCCATACCGTCCCCTATATCGCTGTGTATTCGTGCACCTGTAATACCTTCCCCTATATCTCTGTGTTTTCACACACTTCTCATAACTTCTCCTATATCGCTGTGTTTTCGTTTACCTTTCATACCTTCCCTTATATCGCTGTGTTTTCACACACCTCTCATAACTTCTCCTATATCACTGTGTTTTTGTGCACCTCTCATACATTCGCTAATATCGCTGTTTTCATGCACATCTCATCACGTCCCCTATATCGCTGCGTATTCGCGCTCCTCCCATAGCATCCCCTATATCACTGTGCCTTGCGCACCTCTCATACCTTCCCCTATATCGCTGTCATTTCGCGCACATCCCATAGATTCATCTCTATCGCTGTGTTATTGCTCACCTCTCATAGCTTCCCCTGTATTGCCATGTTTTTGCTCACGTCTCATGTCTTCACCTAGATCGCTATGTTTTCGCTCCTCTCAATTCTTCCCCTATATCGCTGTGTTTTCTCGCACAATTGATACGTTCTCCCGTATCGCCGTGTTTTTGCACCTCTCATAATTTCCCCTATATCGTCGTGTTCTCGCACACCTCTCATACCTTCCCCTATATCACTGTGTTTTCGCGCACGTTCCATAGCGTCCCCTATATTACTGTGTTTTCGCGCACCTCTCATACCTTCCCCTATATCGCCCTGTTTTCGCGCACATCCCATACCTTCCACTATATTGCCCTGTTTTCGCGCACCACTCATGTCTTCCACTACATCGCTGTGTTTTCTGGCACCTCTGATGCATTCCCCTGTAACACCAAGTTTTCGCGCACCTCTCATACTTTCCCCTATATCGCCGTATTTACGCGCACCTCTCATACCTCCCCCTATATCGCCATGCTTTTATGCACATTTCATACCGTCTACTATATCGCTGTGTTTTCGCGCACCTCCCATAACATCCCCTATATCGCTGCGCCTTCGTGCAACTCTCATACCTTCCCTTATATCGCCCAGTTTTCGCGCACCTTCTATACCTTCCCTTATATCGCTGCGTTTTCGTGCACCTCTCATACCTTCCCCTATATTGCCCTGTTTTCGCGCACTTCCTATACCTTCCCTTATATCACTGCGTTTTCGTGCACCTCTCATAGCTTCCCCTATATGGCTTTGTTTTCATGCACATCTCATAACGTCCCCTATATCGCTGTGTATTCGTGCACCTCCCATTCCTTCCCGTATATATCTCTGTGTTTTCGTGCACCTTTCATACCTTCCCCTATATCGCTGTGTTTTCGCTTACCTCTTATAACTTCTCCTATAACGCTGTGTTTTTGTGCACCTCTCATACCTTCCCTAATATCGCTGCGTTTTCATGCACATCTCATCACGTCCCCTATATCACTGTGTATTCACGCACCTCCCATAGCATCCCCTATATCGCTGTGCCTTGCGCACCTCTCATTGCTTCCCCTATATCACTGTCTTTTCGCTCACATCCCATAGATTCACCTTTATCACTGTGTTATTGCTCACCTCTCATAGCTTCCCCTATATCGCCGTGTTTTCGCGCACCTCTCATGTCTTCACCTAGATCGCTATGTTTTCGCTCCTCTCAATACTTCCCCTATATCGCTGTGTTTTCTCGCACATCTGATACATTCTCCCGTATCGCCGTGTTTTCGCACACCTCACTTAATTTCCCCTATATCGCCGTGTTCTCGCACACCTCACCTTTACCTTACCCTATATCGCCCTGTTTTCATGCACATCGCATAGCTTCCACTACATTGCCCTGTTTTCGCGCACCTCTCATGTATTCCACTACATCGCTGTGTTTTCTGGCACCTCTGATGCATTCCCCTGTAACGCCAACTTTTTGCGCACCTCTCATACTTTCCCCTATCTCGACGTGTTCTCGCACATCTCTCATACCTTCCCCTTTATCACTGTGTTTTCGCGCACGTCCCACAGCGTCCTCTATATCGCTGTGCTCTCACGCACCTCTCATGTCTTCCCCTACATCGCTGTGTTTTCTCGCACCTCTGATGAATTCCCCTGTAACGCCAAGTTTTCGGGCACCTCTCATACTTTCTCCTATATCACCGTGTTTTAGCGCACCTCTCATAGCGTCCCATATATCGCCGTGTTTTCATACACATCTCATACCGTCCCCTATATCACTGTGTTTTCGCGCACCTTCCATAGCATCTTCTATATCGCTGTGCCTTCGTGCACCTCTCATACCTTCCCCTATATCGCCGTGTTTTCATGCACATCTCATAACGTCCCCTATATTGCTGGGTTTTCACGCACCTCTCATAACTTCCCCTGTATCGCCGTGTTTTTGCTCACCTCTCATAACTTCCCCTATATCGCCGTGTTGTTATGCGCATCTCATAACGTCCCCTATATCGCTGTGTATTCGCGCACCTCCCATAGCATCCCCTATATCGCTGTGCCTTCGCGCACCTCTCATACCTTCCCCTATATCGCCCTGTTTTCGCGCACCTCCCATTCCTTCACCTATATCGCCCTGTTTTCGCGCACCTCCCATTCCTTCACCTATATCGCTGTTTTCGTGCACCTCTCATACATTCCCCTATATTGCTGTGTTTTCACACACCTCATAACTTCTCCTAAATCGCTGTGTTTTTGTGCACCTCTCATACGTTCCCTAATATCGCTGCGTTTTCATGCACATCTCATCACGTCCCCTATATCAATGTATATTCACGCACCTCCCATAGCATCCCCTATATCGCTGTGCCTTCGTGCACCTCTCATACCTTCCCCTATATCGCCCTGTTTTCGCGCACCTCCTATACCTTCCCTTATATCGCTGCGTTTTCGTGTACCTCTCATACCTCCCCCTATATCGTTCTGTTTTCACGCACCTCTCATAACTTCTCCTATATTTCTGTATTTTTGCGCACCTCTCATAACTTCCACTATATCGCTGTGATTTTATGCACATCTCATAACGTCCCCTATATCGCTGTGTATTCGTGCACCTCCCATACCTTCCCCTATATCGCTGTGTTTTCGCACACCTCTCATAACTTCTCGTATATCGCTGTGTTTTTGTGGACCTCTCATACCTTCCCTAATACCGTTGCGTTTTCATGCACATCTCATCACGTCCCCTATATCGCTGTGTATTCACGCACATCCCATAGTATCCCCTATATCGCTGTGCCTTGCGCACCTCTCATAGCTTTCCCTATATCACTGTATTTTCGCGCACATCCCATAGATTCACCTTTATCGCTGTGTACTTGCTCACCTGTCATAGCTTCCCCTGTATCACCATGTTTTTACTCACCTCTCATAGCTTCCCCTCTATCGCTGTGTTTTCGCGCACCTCTCATGTCTTCACCTAGATCGCTATGTTTTCGCTCCTCTCAATACTTCCCCTATAGTGCAGTGTTTTCTCGCACATCTGATACATTCTCCGGTATCGCCGTGTTTTCGCACACCTCTCATAATTTCCCCTATATCGCCAAATTCTCGCACACCTCTCATACCTTCCCCTATATCTTTGTGTTTTTGCGCACGTCCCATTGCGTCCCCTATATCGCTGTGTTTTTTGTGCACCTCTCATACCTTCCCCTATATCGTCCTGTTTTCGTGCACATCCCATAGCTTCCACTATATTGCCCTGTTTTCGCGCACCTCTCATGTATTCCACTACATCGCTGTGCTTTCTGGCACCTCTGATGCATTCCCCTGTAACGCCAAGTTTTCGCGCACCTCTCATACCTCCCCCTATATCGCCGTGTTTTTATGCACATCTCATACCGTCCCCTATATTACTGTGTTTTCGTGCACCTCCCATAGCATCCCCTATATCGCTGTGCCTTCGTGCACCTCTCATACCTTCCCCTATATCGCCCAGTTTTCATGCACCTCCTATACCTTCCCTTGTATCGCTGCGTTTTCGTGCACCTCCCATACCTTCCCCTATTTCGCTGTGTTTTCATGCACCTCTCATACCTTCCCCTATATCGCCGTGTTTTCATGCACCTCTCATACCTTCCCCTATATGGCCGTGTTTTCATGCACCTCTCATACTTTCCTCTATTTCGCTGTGTTTTCATGCACATCTCATAACGTCCCCAATTTAGCTGTGCTTTCGTGCACCTCCCATAACATTCCCTATATCGCTGTGCCTTCACGCACCTCTCATACCTTCCCCTATATCGCTTTTTTTTCATGCACATCTCATAAGGTCCGCTATGTCGCTGGGTTTTCACGCACCTCTCATAACTTCCCCTATATCACCCTGTTTTCGTGCTCCTCTCATACCTTCCCCTATATCACTGTGTTTTCACGCACCTCTCATAACTTCCCCTTTGTCGCTGTTTTTTCGCACACCTCTCATGGTTTCCCGTCTATCGCCGTGTATTCATCCACATCTCAAACCGTCCCATATATCGCTGTGCTTTCGCGCACCTCTCACACCTTCCCCTATATTGCTGTGTTTTCGTGCAACTCTCATACCTTCACTAATTTCGTTGCATTTTCATGCACATTTCATCACGTCCCCTATATCGCTGTAAATTCACGCACCTCCCATAGCATCCCCTATATCGCTGTGCATTCACGCACCTCTCATACCTTCCCCTACATCGCCCTGTTTTAGCGCACATCCCATTACTTCCACTATATTGCCACGTTTTTGCGCACCTCTCATGTCTTCTCCTACATCGCTGTGTTTTCTCGCACCTCTGATGCATTCCCCTGTAACGCCAAGTTTTCGCACACGTCTCATACTTTCCCCTATATCACTGTGTTTTCGCGCACCTCCCATAGCATCCCCTATATCGCTGTGCCTTCGTGCACCTCTCATACCTTCCCCTATATCGCCGTGTTTTCATGCACATCTCATAACTTCCCCTATATCGCTGTGTTTTCGGACACCTCTCACACCTTCCCCTGTATCGGTGGGTTTTAGCTCACCTCTCATAGCTTCCACTATATTGCCTTGTTTTCGAGCACCTCTGATGTCTTCCCCTATATCATTGTGTTTTCGTGCACCTTCCATAGCATCCCCTATATTGCTGTGCCTTCATCTATATCACCCTGTTTTCGAGCACCTTCCATACCTTCTCCTATATCGCTGTGCCTTGCGCACCACTCATAACTTCCCCTATATCGCTGTGTTTTCACACACCTCTCATGGTTTCCCGACTATTGCCGTGTATTCATGCACATCTCATACCGTCCCCTATATCGCTGAGTTTTTGCACACCTCTCATACCTTCGCCTACATCCCAGTGTTTTTGCGAAACTGTCATAACTTCCCCTATATCGCCGTATTGTTATACACATCTCATAACGTCCCCTATATCGCCCTGTTTTCGCGCACCTCCCATTATTTCACCTATATCGCCCTGTTTTCGCACACCTCCCATTCCTTCACCTATATCGCTGTTTTCGTGCACCTCTCATACCTTCCCCTATATCGCTGTGTTTTCACACAACTCTCATAACTTCTCCTATATCGCTGTGTTTTTGTGCACCTCTCATATCTTCCGTAATATCGCTGTGTTTTCATGCACATCTCATCACGTCCCCTATAACGCTGTGTATTCACGCACCTCCCATAGCATCCCCTATATCACTGTGCCTTGCGCGCCTCTCATACCTTTCCCTATATCGCTGTCTTTTCGCGCACATCGCATACATTCACCTTTATCGCTGTGTTATTGCTCATCTCTCATAGCTTCCTCTGTATCGCCGTGTTTTTGCTCACCTCTCATAGATTCCGCTATATCGCCGTGTTTTTGCGCACCTCTCCTGTCTTCCCCTATATCACTGTGTTTTCGCGCACATTCCATTGCATGCCCTATATTGCTGTGCCTTCGCATACCTCTCATAACTTCATCTATATGGCCCTGTTTTCGCGCACCTCCCATTCCTTCACCTATATCGCCCTGTTTTCGCGCACCTCCCATTCCTTCACCTACAACTCTGTTTTTGTGCACCTCTCATACCTTCCCCTATATCGCTGTGTTTTCGTGCTCCTTTCATACCTTCACTAATGTCGTTGCATTTTCATACACATCTCATACCGTCCCCTATATCACTGTGTTTTCGCGCACCTTCCATAGCATCTTCTATATCGCTGTGCCTTCGTGCACCTCTCATACCTTCCCCTATATCGCCGTGTTTTCATGCACATCTCATAACGTCCCCTATATTGCTGGGTTTTCACGCACCTCTCATAACTTCCCCCTGTATCGCCGTGTTTTTGCTCACCTCTCATAACTTCCCCTATATCGCCGTGTTGTTATGCGCATCTCATAACGTCCCCTATATCACTGTGTATTCACGCACCTCCCATAGCTTCCCCTGTATCGCCGTGTTTTTGCTCACCTCTGATAGCTTCCCCTATAACTCCCTGTTTTCACGCACCTCCCATGCTTTCCCGATAACGCTGTGTTTTCGTACTCCCCTCATACCTTCCCCTAAATCGCTGTGATTTTGCACACCTCTCATACCTTCCCCTATATCGCTGTGTTTTCAGGCACCTCTCATGGCTTCCCCAATATCGCCATGTATTCATGCACATCTCATACCGTCCCCTATATCGCTGTGTTTTGGCGCACCTCCCATAGCTTCGCCTACATCGCTGTTTTCGCGCACATCCCATAGCTTCACCTTGATCGCTGTGTTATTGCTCACCTCTCATAGCATACCCTATATCGCCCTGTTTTCGCGCACCCTCGCATGTCTTAACCTATATCGCTATGTTTTCGCTCCTATCATTAATTCCTCTATATCGCTGTGTTTTCTCGCACCTCTGATATATTCTCCTGTATTGCCATGTTTCGCGCACCTCTTACAATTTCCCCTATATCGCCGTGTTATCACACACCTCTCATACCTTCCACTATATCACTGTTTTTTTGCGCATGTCCCATAGCGTCCCCTATATCGCTGTGTTTTCTCGCACCTCTGATACATTCCCTTGTATCGCCCGTGGTTTCGCGCACATCCCATAGGTTCCACTATATTGCCCTGTTTTTGCGCACCTCTCACGTCTTCCCCTATATCACGGTTTTTTCGCGCACCCCTCATAGCATCCCCTGTATTGCTGTGCCTTCTCGCACCTCCCATACCTTCCCCAATATCGCTGTGTTTTCGTGCACCTCTCCTACCTTCCTTTATATCGCTGTGTTTTCACGCACCTCTCATAACTTCTCCTATATCGCTGTAGTTTTGCGCACCTCTCATAACTTCCCCTGTATCGCCGTGTTTTTATGCACATCTCATAACGTCCCCTATATCGCTGTGTATTCGAGCACCTCCCATTCCTTCCCGTGTTTTTCTCTGTGTTTTCGTGCACCTTTCATACCTTTCCCTATATCGCTTTGTTTTCGCACAGCTCTCATAACTTCTCCTATATCACTGTGTTTTTGTAAACCTCTCATACCTTCCCCTATATCGCCATGTTTTCATGCACATCTCATAACGTCCCCTACATTGCGGGGTTTTCACGCACCTCTCATAACTTCCCCTATATCGCTGTGTTTTCGCACACCTCTCATGGTTTCCCGTCTATTGCCGTGTATTCATGTACATCTCATACCGTCCCGTATATCGCTGTGCTTTCGCGCACCTCTCATACCTTCCCCAATATCGCTGTGTTTTTGTGCACCTCTCATACCATCACTAATATCGTTGCATTTTCATGCACATCTCATCACGTCCCCTATATCGCTATGTATTCACGCACCCCCCATAGTATCCCCTATATCGCTGTGTATTCACGCACCTTCCATAGTATCCCCTATATCGCTGTGCCTTCGTGCACCTCTTATACCTTCCCCTATATCGCCCTGTTTTCGTGCACCTCTGATGTCTTCACCGAGATCGCTATGTTTTCGCTCCTCTCATTACTTCCCCTATATTGCTATGTTTACTCGCACATCTGATACATTCTCCCGTATCGCCGTGTTTTCGCGCACCTCTCATAATTTCCCCTATCTCGCCGTGTTCTCGCACATCTCTCATACCTTCCCCTATATCACTGTGTTTTCGCGCACGTCCCATAGCGTCCCCTATATCGCTGTGTTTTCGCACACCTCTCATACCTTCCCCTATATCGATGTCTTTTCGCACACATCCCATAGATTCATCTTTATCGCTGTGTTATTGCTCACCCCTCATAGCTTCCCCTGTATCACCGGGTTTTAGCTCACCTCTCATAGCTTCCACTATATTGCCCTGTTTTCGCACACCTCTCATGTCTTCCCCTATATCACTGTGTTTTGCGCACCTTCCATAGCATCCCCTATATTGCTGTGCCTTCGCATACCTCTCATAACTTCATCTATATCACCCTGTTTTCAAGTACCTTCCATACCTTCCCCTATATCGCTGTGCCTTGCGCACCTTTCATACCTTCCCCATATCGCTGTCTTTTCGCGCACATCCCATAGATTCACCTTTATCACTGTGTTATTGCTCACCTCTCTAGCTTCCCCTACATCGCCGTGTTTTTGCGCACCTCTCATAACTTCCCCTATATCGCTGTATTGTTATGCACATCTCATAACGTCCCCTATATCGCTGTGTATTCGCGCACCTCCCATAGCATCCCCTATATCGCTGTGCCATCGCGCACCTCTCATACCTTCCCCTTTCTCGCCCTGTTTTCACGCACCTCCCATTCCTTCACCATATATCGCCCTGTTTTTGCGCACCTCGCATTCCTTCACCTATATCGCTGTTTTTGTGCACCTCTCATACCTTCCCCTATATCGCCCTGTTTCCCGCACACCTCCCATGGCTTCGCCTAGATCGCTGTGTTTTTGCACACCTCTCATACCTTCCCTAATATCGCTGCGTTTTCATGCACATCTTATCACGTCCCCTATATCGCTGTGTATTCACGCACCTCCCATAGCATCCCCTATATCGCTGTGCCTTGCGCACCTCTCATACCTTCCCCGATATCGCTGTCTTTTCGCGCACATCCCATAGATTCACCTTTATCGCTGTGTTTTTGCTCACCTCTCATAGCTTCCCCTGTATCGTCGTCTTCTTGCTCACCTCTCATAGCTTCCCCTATATCGCTGTGTTTTCGCGCACCTCTCCTGTCTTCCCCTATATCACTGTGTTTTCGCGCACCTTTCATAGCATCCCCTATATTGCTGTGCCTTCGCATACCTCCATTAACTTCACCTATATCATCCTGTTTTCGAGCACCTCTCATACCTTCCCCTATATCGCCCTGTTTTCACGCACCTCCCATTCCTTCACCTATATCGCTGTTTTCGTGCACCTCTCATACCTTCCCCTATATCGCTGTGTTTCCCGCACACCTCCCATGGCTTCGCCTAGATCGCTGTGTTTTTGCGCACCTCTCATACCTTCCCTAATATCGCTGCGTTTTCATGCACATCTTATCACGTCCCCTATATCGCTGTGTATTCACGCACCTCCCATAGCATCCCCTATATCGCTGTGCCTTGCGCACCTCTCATACCTTCCCCGATATCGCTGTCTTTTCGCCCACATCCCATAGATTCACCTTTATCGCTGTGTTTTCGCGCACCTTCCATAGCATCCCCTATATTGCTGTGCCTTCGCATACCTCCATTAACTTCACCTATATCACCCTGTTTTCGAGCACCTTCTATACCTTCCCCTATATCGCTGTCTTTTCGC
Organism: Mobula birostris; assembly: GCF_030028105.1. Classification (NCBI taxonomy): domain Eukaryota; kingdom Metazoa; phylum Chordata; class Chondrichthyes; order Myliobatiformes; family Myliobatidae; genus Mobula; species Mobula birostris. Next base: position 138,067 of record NW_027278565.1, on the reverse strand, counting down.
ACACATCCCATAGAGTCACCTTTATGGCTGTGTTATTGCTCACCTCTCATAGCTTCCCCTGTTATATTCGGGAATATCACGCTTCCCCGTGATATTGGGGAAGCTATGTGAGGTGCGGGAAAACACAGCAACATAGGAGAAGCTATGAGAGGTGTGCATAAACACAGTGATTTGGGGAAAGCGATGAGAGGTGCGGGAAAACATCGCAATATATGGGAAGATATGAGAGGTGTGCGAAAACACGGCGAAAAATGGGAAGCTACGGGAGGTGCGCGAAAACAGAGCGATATAGGGGATGGTATGAGAGATTCAGGAAAGCACAGCGATATAGGGGACTCTATGGGAGGTGCACGAAAACATGGCGATATAGGGGAAGCTCTGAGACGTGCGCGAAAACGCATCGATAGAGGGGAAGCTACGAGATGTGTGCGAAAATATCGGCATACATGGTAAGCTATGAGAGGTGTGCAAAAACAGCGATATAGTGGAAGCAGTGGGAGGTATGCGAAAACACAGCAATATAGGGGAAGCTATGAAAGCTGTTTGATAACACAGCGATATAGGGAAAGATGTGAGAGGTGCGCGAAAATGCGGCGTTACCAGGGAAGCTACGAGAGGTGCACGAAAACACATCGATATACTGGCAGGTATGAGAGGTGCACAAAAACAAAACGACATAGGGGTAGGTATGCGAGGTGCACGAAAACACAACGATATAGGGGAAGCGATGCGAGGTGCGCAAAAACACAGCGATATAGGGGAAGCTATGAGAGGTGCCAGAAAACACAGCCGTATATGGGAAGCTACGGGAGGTGCACGAAAACAGAACGATATAGGGGACGGTATGAGACGGTATGTTTTCTCGCACCTCTCATAGCTTCCCCTATATCGCCGTGTTTTCCGCACCTCACATACCTTCCCCTATATCGCTATGTTGTCGCGCAAATCCCATGGCTTCCCCTATATCACTGTGTTTTCGCGCACCTCTCATAGGTTCCCCTATAAGACTGTGTTTTTGCACACCTCTCATCCCTTCCCCTTTATCGCTATGTTATTGCGCACCTCTCATAGCTTCCACTCTATCGCTGTGCTCTCGCGCACCTCTCATACCTTCCCCTATAGAGGTGCGATTTCTCTCACCTCTCATAACTTCCCTTATATTGCTGTGTTTTTGCACACCTCTCATACATTCCCCTACATCTCCATGTTTTCGCGCACTGCTCATACCTTCCTGTATATTGGTTTGATTTTGCACACCTCACATAGCTTCCTCTATATCGCTGTTTTCCGCGCACCTCTGATAGATTCCCCTAAATCGCTGTGTTTTCGCGCACCTCTCATAACTTCCCCTATATCGCTGTGTTTTCATGCACCTTCCATAGGTTCCGCTACATCGCTGTGTTTTCGCGTGCCTATCATACCTTCCCCTATATCAATGTGTTCTCATAGCTTACCCCAAATCGCTGTGTTTTCTCGCACCTCTCATAGCTTCCCCTATATTGCTGTTTTCTCGCACCTCTCATATCTTCCCCTATATGGCTGAGATTTTGCTGACCTCTCACAGCTGTGCCTATATCGCCATGTTTTCGCACACCTCCCATAGCTTCCCATATATCACTGTCTTTTCGCGCACCTCTCATAACTTCTCCTATGTCGTGGTGTTTTCACGTACCTGTCATTGCTTCCCCTATATCTATTATATTACCTGGTTATTTTAAGTCTAAACTGCACTGTTTGTACTTACTTTTTTTTTTGTGTATCTCTTGTAAAGTTATATTGCAACGGTGTATCAGTGCCTATATGGTTTACCTTTTGTGTACTAATTCAATAAAAAGACTTAAAAAGAAAAGATTTGGGGGAAGCTATGAGAGGCGCGTGAAAACGCAGTGAGAAAGAGGAATGTATGAGAGGTGCGCGAAAACACATCGATATTAGGGAAGCTACGAGAGGTGCGTGAAAACACATCAATATAGTTGAAGGTATGAGACATGCGCGAAAACATAATGATGTAGGGGAAGCAATGCGAGGTGCGCGAAAAAAAAGCGATATAGAGGAAGGTATGAGAGACCGGTGAAAACACAGTGATATAGGGGAAGCTATGAGAGGTGCGCGAAAACACGGCGATATAGGGGATGGTATGAGAGGTGCGCGAAAACAAATCGATATGGGGAAGCTACGAGAGGTGCGTGAAAACAGAGAGATTTTAAGACAGCTATGAGAGGTGCGCGAAAACACAGCGCTATAGGGGAAGCTATGGGAGGTGCGCGAAAACACGGCGATATACGTGAAGGAATGAGAGGTGTGTGAAAACACATCAATATAGGGGAAGCGATGAGAGGTATGAGATGGTATGCAAGGTGCATGAAAACAGTGATATAGAGGTAGATATGAGAGGTGCGCGAAAACACAGCGATATAGAGGAAGGTATAGGAGGTGCGCGAAAACACAGCGATTTAGGAGAAAGTACGAGAGATGAGCGTAAACTCGGCTAAAAAGGGGAAGGTATGAAAGGTGCGCGAGAACTCGGCGATATATGTAAAGCTATGAGAGGTGAGCAGAAACACAGCGATAGAGAGGAAGCTATGGGAGGTGCGCCAAACACAGCGTTATGGGGGATGCTATGGAAGGTGCGCCAAAACACAGCGAGATAAGGGAAGTTACGAGAGGTGAGAGAAAACGCATCTCTATAGGGGAAGGTATGGGAGCTGTGCGAAAATATGGCGATATAGTGGCAGCTATGAGAGGTGAGCAAAAACACAATGATATTGGGGAAACTACGTGAGGTGCGGGAAAACACAGCGATATAGGGGAAGGTATGAGAGGTGTGAGAAAACACAGTGATATAGGGGAAGCTATGGGAGGTGCATGAGAACATGGTGATATAGGAGAAGGAATGAGAGGTGCGCGAAAACACAGAGACGTAGGGGAAGGTATGAGAGGTGCGTTAAAACACGGCGATATAGGGGAAGCTATGCGACGTGCGCGAAAACATTGCAATATATGTAAGCTATGAGGGGTACTCGAGAACACAGCGGTAGAGGGGAAGCTACGAGAGGTGCGTGAAAACACAGCGATTTATGGGAAGCTATGGGAGGTGCGCGAAACACAGCGCTATAGGGGAATATATGAGAGGTGCGCAAAAACCCGGCGATACAGGGGAAGCTATGGGAGGTGCGCGATAACACAGCGATTTATGTGAAGGTATCAGAGGGAAGCGAAAACACAGCGATAGAGCAGAAGCTATGGGAGGTGCGCGAAAGCACAGCGATATAGGGGAAGCAATGAGAGGTGTGCGATTATACAGCGATACAGCAGAATGTATGAGATGTGTAAAAAAGCACAGCAATATAGGGGAAGCTATGGGAGGTGCGGAAAAACACAGCAATATATGGGAACATATGGAACTTGCGCGTAAACACAGCGATATAGTTGATGGTATGAGAGGTGTGCGAAAACACAGCGATATAGGGGATGCTACGAGAGATGCGCAAAAACACAGCGAAATAGTGGAAGGTATGAGAAATGCGCGAAAACGCAGCATTATATGGGAAGCTGTGGGAGGTGCACGAAAAGAGAGCGAGGAAGGGGAAGGTATGAGAACTGTAAGAAAACACTGCAATATAGGGGAAGCTATGAGAGGTGCATGAATGCCCAGCGATATAGGAGAAGATATGAGAGGTGCACGAAAACACAGCGATGTAGGGGAAGCTATGCGAGGAGCGCCAGAGCACGGCGATATAGGGGAAGCGATGAGAGGTGCGCAAAAACACAGCGATTTGGGGGAATCTATGAGTGGTGCGTGAAAACATCGCAATATATGGGAAGCTATGAGAGGTGCGCGAAAACAAGGCGAAAAATGGGAAGCTATGGGAGGTCCGAAAAAACAGGGCGATATATGGGAAGTGATGAGAGGTGCACGAGAGCACAGAGACATAGGGGAAGCTAGGAGAGGTGCATGAAAACAGAGCAACATAGGAGAATCTATGACAGCTGCTTGACAACTCAGTGATATAGGGGAAGATATGAGAGGTGCGCTAATACACGATGATATAGACAGGGGAATGTATGGAAGGTGCGTGAAAATACTGCGATATAGGGGAAGGTATGAGATGTGTGAGAAAACACAGTGATATAGGGGAATGTATGGGGGGTGCATGAAAACACGGCGATATAGGGGAAGTTATGAGAGGTGCGCGAAAACACTGTGACACAGGGCAACTATGGGAGGTGTGCGAAAACACGGCAATATACGTGAAGGTATGAGAGGTGCGTGAAAACACGTTGATATAGGGGAAGGTATGAGAGATGAGCGAAAACTCAGCTAAAAAGGGGAAGGTATCAGAGGTGCGTGAGAATATAGCGATATAGGAAAAGTTATGAGAGGTGAGCAAAAGCACAGCGATATATGGGAAGCTATGGGAGGTGCACGAAAACAGAGCGAGAAAGGGGAAGGTATGAGTGGTGTGAGAAAACACAGCCATATAGGGGGAGCTATAGGAGGTGCGTTATGGCACGGCTATATATGGTGAAGGTATGAGAGGTGTGGGAAAACATAGTGGTGGAGGTGAAGCTATGCGAGGTGCGCAAAAACATTGCAATATATGGAAAGCTATGAGAGGTGCGCGAAAACACAGCGATAGAGGGGAAGGTATGAGAGGTGTGCGATAACACAACGATATAGGGGAAGCTATGAGAGGTGCACTAAAACACTGCGATTTCGGGGAAGGTATCAGAGGTGCGCGAAAACAGAGCGATATAGGGGAAGCTATGAGAGGTGAGTAATAAGACAGCGATATAAGGGAAGCCTTGGGAGGTGCGCAAAATCACAGTGATATAGGGGAAGCTATAGGAGGTGCACGAAAACACGGCGATATACGTGAAGGTATGAGAGATGCGTGAAAACACGTCGACATAGGGGAAGCTATGAGAGCTGCGTGAAAACACAGCGATATCGGGGAAGACATGAGAGGTGCCCGAAAACACATCCATATAGCGATATAGTGGAAAGTATGAGAGGTGCATGAAAACACAGCGATATATAGGAAGCTATGGGAGGTGCACGAAAACAGAGAGAGAAGGGGGAACGTATGAGAGCTGTCAGAAAACACAGCAATATAGGGGAAGCTATGGGAGGTGCATGAACGCACGGCGATGGAGGAGAAGATATGAAAGGTGCGCGAAAGCACAACGACGTAGGGGAAGCTATGCAAGGTGCGCCAGAAAATGGCGATATAGGGGAAGCTATGAGAGGTGCACAAAAACCCAGCGATTTTGGCGGATCTATGAGAGGTCCGCGAAAACATCGCAATATATGGGAAGCTATGAGAGGTGCGCGAAAACATGGTGAAAAATGGGAAGAAATGGGAGGTCCCTGAAAACATGGCAATATAGGGTAAGCTATGTGAGCTGCTTGATAACACAGCGATATAGAGAAGTAATGAGGTGCGCGAAAACACGGTGATACAGCGGAAGCTATGAGAGGTGAGCGAAAACACAGCGCTATAGGGGAAGCCTTGGGATGTGCGCGAAATCACAGTGATATCAGGGAAGGCATGAGAGGTGCGTAAAAACACAGCGATTTGGGGGAATCTATGAGTAGTGTGCGAAAACATCACAATATATGGGAAGCTATGAGAGGTGCGCGAAAACATAGCGAGAAATGGGAAGCTGTGGGAGGTCCGTGAAAACAGGGCGATATAGGGGAAGTGGTGAGAGGTGCACGAGAGCACAGTGACATAGGGGAAGCTATGGGAGGTGCGTGAAAACAGAGCAATATAGGGGAAGCTATGACAGCTGCTTGATAAAACAGTGATATAGGTGAAGATATGAGAGGTGCGCGAAAACCCGGTGATATAGAGGAAGTTATGAGAGGTGAGCGAAAACACAGCGATATAAGGGAAGCCTTGGGAGGTGCGGGAAATCACAGCGATATAGGGTAATGTATGGGGGGTGCGTGAAAATACTGTGATATAGGGGAAGGTATGTGATGTGTGAGAAAACATAGCGATGTAGGAGAAGCTATGCAAGTTTCGCCAGAATAAGGGGATATAGGGGAAGATATGGGAGGTGCGCGAAAACACAGCGATATAGGGGAATGTATTGGAGGTGCATGAAAAACGGCGATATAGGGGAAGTTATGAGAGGTGCGCGAAAGCACTGTGATATAGGACAAGCTATGGGAGGTGCGCGAAAACAGGGAGATATACGTGAAGGTATGAGAGGTGCTTTAATGCACGTCGATATAGCAGAATGTATGAGAGATGAGCGAAAACTCAGCTAAAAAAGGGAAGGTATGAGAGGTGCGCGAGAACACGGCGATATAGGCAAAGCTATCAGAGGTGAGCAAAAACATAGCGATGTATGGGAAGTTATGAGAGGTGCGCGAAAACAGAACGATATAGGGGAAGCTATGCGAGGTGCGCGAAAACATGGTGATATAGGGGAAGCTATGAGAAGTGCGCGAAAACACAGTGATTTGGGGGAAGCTATGAGAGGTGCGCGAAAACACAGTGATTTGGGGGAAGCAATGAGAGGTGCGCGAAAACACAGTGATTTGGGGGAAACTGCAAGAGGTGCGTGAAAAACCATCTATATAGTGGAAGGTATGTGAGGTGTGCAAAAACACAACGATATAGGGGAAGTTATGCGAGGTGCACAAAAACACTGCAATATATGGGAAACTATGAGAGGTGCGTGAAAACATGGCGATATAGGGGAAGCTATGAGAGGTGCGCAGAAAAATTGCAATATATAGAAAGCTATGAAAGGTGCGCGAAAATACAGCGATAGAGTGGAAGGTATGGGAGGTGCGCGAGAACATAACGATATAGGGGAAGCTATGCGATATGTGCAAATACACGGCCATATAGGGGAAGCTATTAGAGGTGCGCGAATACACGGCGATATACGTGAAGGTATGAGAGGTGCGTGAAAACACAATGATATAGTGGAAGCTATGCGAGCTGCGCGAAAACACAGCGAAATAGGGGAAGTTATGAGAGGTACGCGAACACACATCGATATAGGGCAAGCTACGAGAGATGTGCGAAAACATAGCGGTATAGTGGACGGTATGAGAAGTGCGAGAGAACACAGCGATATATGGGAAGCTATGGGAGGTGCACAAAAACAAAGCGAGAATGGGAAAGTTATGAGAAGTGTGAGAAAACACAGCAATATAGGGGAAGCTATGGGAGGTGCGTGAACGCACGGCGATATAGGAGAAGGTATGAAAGGTGCGCGAAAACACAGCGATGTAGGGGTAGCTATGCGAGGTGTGCCAGAACATGGCGATATATGGGAAGCTATGATAGGTGCGCAAAAACACAGCGATTTGGGGGAATCTATGAGAGGTGTGCAAAATCATCGCAATAAATGGGAAGCTATGAGAGGTGCGCGAAAACACGGCGAAAAATGGGAAGCTATGGGAGGTCCGTGAAAATAGGGCGATATAGGGGAAGTGAAGAGAGGTGCACAAGAGCACAGCGACATAGGGCAAGATATGAGAGGTGCGCGAAAACTCGGTGATATAGCGGAAGCTATGAGAGGTGAGCGAAAGCACAGGGATATAGAGGAAGCCTTGGAAGGTGCGCGAAATCACAGTGATATCGGGGACGGGATGAGAGGTGAGTGAAAACACAGCGATATAGGGGAATGTATGAGATGTGTGAGAAAACACTGCAATATGGAGGAAGCTATGGGAGGTGCGCAAAAGCACGGCAACTTTGGCGAATCTATGAGAGGTCCGTGAAAACATCGCAATATATGGGAAGCTATGAGAGGTGCGCGAAAATATGGTGAAAAATGGGAAGCTATGGAAGGTCCCTGAAAACATAGCAATATAGGGGAAGTTATGTGAGCTGCTCGATAACACAGCGATAAAGGGGAAGTAATTAGATGTGCGTGAAAAATAGGTGGTATAGGGGAAGCTATGAGAGGTGAGCGAAAACACAGCAAAAAAGGAAAAGCGATATAGTGGAAGGTGTGAGAGGTGCGCGAAAAACCGGCGATATATTGGAAGGTATGGGAGGTGCATGAAAACAGAGCGACACAGGGGAAGGTTTGAGAGGAACGCGAAAACACAGCGATTTGGGGGAAGCTATGAGAGGTGCGCGAAAACATCGCAATATATAGGAAGCTGTGAGAGGTGCGCGCAAGCAGGGCGAAAAATGGGAAGCAATGGGTGGTGTGCGATTACATAGCGATATAGGGGAAAGTATGAGAGGTGCGCGAAAACATGGCGCTATATGGGAAACTATGGGAGGTGCTTGAAAACAGTGCGATATGGGGGAAGGTATGAGTGGTGAGCAAAAACACAGCGATGTACGGGAAGCTATGGGAGGTGTGCGAAAGCAGAGCTATATAGGGGAAGTGATGAGAGGTGCAGAAGAGTACAGAGACATAAGGGAAGTTATGGAGGTGCGTGAAAACACAGTCATACGGGGAAGGTATCAGAAGTGCGCTAAAACACAGCAATATCGGGGAAGGGATGAGAAATCTGCGAAAACACGTCGATATAGGGGAAGGTATGAAAAGTGTGCAAAAACATAGTGATATAGGGAAAGCTATGAGAGGTACACGAAAACACGGCGATATACAAGAAGATATGAGAATTGCGTGAAAACACGTCGATATAGGGGAAGGTATGCGAGGTGCGCAAAAACACAGAGACATAGGAGAATCTATGGGAGTTGTACAAAATCACAGCGATACAGTGGAAGGTATGGGTGGTACATGAAAACACGGCGATATAGGGAAAAGTATGAGAGGTGCGCAAAAACACAGTGATTTAGAGGAATCTATAAGAGGTGCGCAAATAAGCAACGATATATGGGAAGCTATGGGAGGTGTGCGATAACAGAGCAATATAAGGGAAGGTATGAGGGGTGTGCGAAAACACAGCGGTATAGGGGACTCTATGGGAGGTGCGCGAAAACACAGCGATATAGGGGAATGTATAGGAGGTGCATGAAAAACGGCGATATAGAGGAAGTTATGAGAGGTGCGCGAAAACACTGTGATATAGGGCAAGCTATGGGAGGTGCGCGAAAACAGGGAGATATACGTGAAGGTATGAGAGGTGCTTTAATGCACGTCGATATAGCAGAATGTATGAGAGATGAGCGAAAACTCAGCTAAAAAAGGGAAGGTATGAGAGGTGCGTGAGAAAACGGCGATATAGGCAAAGCTATCAGAGGTGAGCAAAAACATAGCGATGTATGGGAAGTTATGAGAGGTGCGCGAAAACAGAACGATGTAGGGGAAGCTATGCGAGGTGCGCGAAAACATGGTGATATGGGGAAGCTATGAGAAGTGCGCGAAAACACAGTGATTTGGGGGAAGCTATGAGAGGTGCGCGAAAACACAGTGATTTGGGGGAAGCAATGAGAGGTGCGCGAAAACACAGTGAAACTGCAAGAGGTGCGTGAAAAACCATCTATATAGTGGAAGGTATGAGAGGTGTGCGAAAACACAACGATATAGGGGAAGGTATGCGAGGTGCGCAAAAACACTGCAATATATGGGAAGCTATGAGAGGTGCGTGAAAACATGGCGATATAGTGGAAGGTATGAGAGATGTGCGAAAACACAGTGATAAATGAAAGCTATGGGAGGTGCGCGAAAACACAGCGATATACGTGAAGGTATTAGAGGTGTGTGAAAACACTGATATAGGGGAAGGTATGAGAGATGAGCGAAAACTCAGCTAAAAATGGGAAGGTATGAGAGGTGCGTGAGAATATGGCGATATAGGAAAAGCTATGAGAGGTGAGCAAAAGCACAGCGATACAGGGGAAGCACGAGAGGTGCGTGAAAACACAGCGATATATTGGAAGGTATGAGAGGTGAGTGAAAACACAGCGATATAGGGGATGCTATGAGAGGTGCTCGAAAACACGGCGATACAGGGGAAGGTATGAGAGGTACGTGAAAACACGTCGATTTAAGGGAAAGTATGAGAGATGAGCAAAAAATCAGCTGAAAAGGGGGAGGTATGAGAGGTTGCGAGAACACGGCGATATAGGCTAGCTGTGAGAGGTGAGCAAAATCACAGCGATATAGGGGAAGGTATGAGAGCTGCGCGAAAAGACAGTGATATATGGGAAGCTATAGGAGGTGCACGAAAACAGAGAGAGAAAGGGGAAGGTATGAGAGGTGTGAGAAAAAACAGCAATATAGGGGAAGCTATGGGAGGTGCGTGAAAGCACGGCGATATAGGAGAAGGTATGAGAGGTGCGCGAAAACATAGCAATGTAGGGTAAGCAATGCAAGGTGCGCCAGAACAAGGCGATATAGGGGAAGCTATGAGAGGTGCGCAAAAACACAGCAATTTAGGGGAAGCTATGAGAGGTGCGCAAAAACACAGCGATTTAGGGGAAGCTATGAGAGGTGCGCGAAAATATTGCAATATATAGAAACCTATGAGAGGTGCACGAGAACACAGCAATAGAGGGGCGATATAAGTGAAGGTATGAGATGTGCATTAATACACGTCGATATAGGTGAATGTATGAGAGATGAGCGAAAACTCAGCTAAAAAATGGAAGCTATGAGAGGTGCGCGAGAACACGACAATATAGGCAAAACTATCAGAAGTGAGCAAAAACATAGCGATGTAGGGGAAGTTATGAGAGGTGTGCGAAAACAGAACGATATATGGGAAGCTATGCGAGGTGCGCGAAAACATGGTGATATAGGGGAAGCTATGAGAGGTGCGCGAAAACACAGTGATTTTGGGGAAGCTATGAGAGGTGCGCGAAAATATTGCAATATATAGAAACCTATGAGAGGTGCACGAGAACATAGCAATAGAGGGGAAGCTATGAGAGGTGTGCAATAACACAGCAAAAAAGGGGAAGGTATGGGAGGTGTGCGAAAACATGGCGATATATGGGAAACTATGCGAGGTGCGTGAAAATACGGCGATATAGGGGAAGCTATGAGAGGTGCGCAGAAAAATTGCAATATATAGAAAGCTATGCGAGGTGTATGAAAGCGCAGCGATTCAGGGGAAGCTATGAGAGGTGCGCGAAAAAATTGCAATATATAGAAAGCTATGAGAGGTGCGCGAAAATACAGCGATAGAGTGGAAGGTATGGGAGGTGCGCGAGAACACAACGATATAGGGGAAGCTATGCGATATGTGCAAATACACGGCCATATAGGGGAAGCTATTAGAGGTGCGCGAATACACGGCGATATACGTGAAGGTATGAGAGGTGCGTGAAAACACAATGATATAGTGGAAGCTATGCGAGCTGCGCGAAAACACAGCGAAATAGGGGAAGTTATGAGAGGTACGCGAACACACATCGATATAGGGCAAGCTACGAGAGATGTGCGAAAACATAGCGGTATATGGGAAGCTATGGGAGGTGCGAGAAAACACAGCGATATATGGGAAGCTATGGGAGGTGCGCGAAAATATGGTGAAAAATGGGAAGCTATGGAAGGTCCCTGAAAACATAGCAATATAGGGGAAGTTATGTGAGCTGCTCGATAACACAGCGATAAAGGGGAAGTAATTAGATGTGCGTGAAAAATAGGTGGTATAGGGGAAGCTATGAGAGGTGAGCGAAAACACAGCAAAAAAGGAAAAGCGATATAGTGGAAGGTGTGAGAAGTGCGCGAAAAACCAGCGATATATTGGAAGGTATGGGAGGTGCATGAAAACAGAGCGACATAGGGGAAGGTTTGAGAGGAACGCGAAAACACAGCGATTTGGGGGAAGCTATGAGAGGTGCGCGAAAACATCGCAATATATAGGAAGCTGTGAGAGGTGCGCGCAAGCAGGGCGAAAAATGGGAAGCAATGGGTGGTGTGCGATTACATAGCGATATAGGGGAAAGTATGAGAGGTGCGCGAAAACATGGCGCTATATGGGAAACTATGGGAGGTGCTTGAAAACAGTGCGATATGGGGGAAGGTATGAGTGGTGAGCAAAAACACAGCGATGTACGGGAAGCTATGGGAGGTGTGCGAAAGCAGAGCTATATAGGGGAAGTGATGAGAGGTGCAGAAGAGTACAGAGACATAAGGGAAGTTATGGAGGTGCGTGAAAACACAGTCATACGGGGAAGGTATCAGAAGTGCGCTAAAACACAGCAATATCGGGGAAGGGATGAGAAGTCTGCGAAAACACGTCGATATAGGGGAAGGTATGAAAGGTGTGCAAAAACATAGTGATATAGGGAAAGCTATGAGAGGTACACGAAAACACGGCGATATACAAGAAGATATGAGAGTTGCGTGAAAACACGTCGATATAGGGGAAGGTATGCGAGGTGCGCAAAAACACAGAGACATAGGGGAATCTATGGGAGTTGTACAAAATCACAGCGATATAGTGGAAGGTATGGGTGGTGCATGAAAACACGGCGATATAGGGAAAGGTATGAGAGGTGCGCAAAAACACAGTGATATAGAGGAATCTATAGGAGGTGCGCAAATAAGCAACGATATATGGGAAGCTATGGGTGGTGCGCGATAACAGAGCGATATAGGGGAAGGTATGAGGGGTGTGCGAATACACAGCGGTATAGGGGACTCTATGGGAGGTGCACGAAAACACAGCGATATAGGGGAAGGTATGGGAGGTGCACGAAAACACGGCGATATAGAGGAAGGTATGAGAGGTGCGCGAAAACAGCAGTGATATAGGGGAAGCTATGGGAGGTGCGCGAAAACATGGTGATATAGATGATTATATGAGAGGTCTGCGAAAAAGAGGAATTTGAAGGAAGCTATGAGAGGTGCACGAAAACAGTGAAAAAGGGGAAGGTATGAGAGGTGCGGGAAAACACTGCGATATATGGGAAACTATGGGAGGTGCGTGAAAACAGGGCGATATCGGGAACGGTATGAGAGGTGTGCAAAAACACAGCGATATAGGGGAATCTATGGGAGGTGCGCGAAACAACAGCGATATAGGGGAAGGTATGGGTGGTGCACGAAAACACGGCGATATAGGGGAAAGTATGAGAGGTGCGCGAAAACACAATGATATAAGGGGAGGTATGAGAAGTGTGCGAAAACACAGTGATATAGAGGAATCTATAGAAGGTGCACGAAAACGCAGCGATATATGGGAAGTTGTGGGAGGTGCGCGAAAACAGAGCGACATGGGGAAGGCATGAGGGGTGCGAGAAAACACAGCGATGTAGGGGAAGCTATGGGAGGTGCGTGAAAACACGGCAATATAGGAGAAAGTATGAGAGGAGTACGAAAACACATCGATGTACAGGAAGGTATGAGAGGTGCGCGAAAACCGTGATATAACGGAAGCTATTGGAGTTATGCAACAATACAGCAATATAGGGGAAGGTATGGATGGTGCACGAAAACACGGCATTATACGTGAAGGTATCAGAGGTGCGTGAAAACACATCGATATAGGGGAAGGTATGAGAAGTGCAGGAAAACACGGCGTTATAGGGGAAGCTATATGATAAGAGGTGAGCGAAAACACAGCAATATAGGGGAAGGTATGAGAGGTGCACGAAAACACAGTGATATAGGGGAAGTCATGGGAGGTGCACGAAAACACGGCGATATACGTGAAGGTATGAGAGGTGCGCGAAAACCGTGATATAACGGAAGCTATTGGAGTTATGCAACAATACAGCAATATAGGGGAAGGTATGGATGGTGCACGAAAACACGGCAATATACGTGAAGGTATCAGAGGTGCGTGAAAACACATCGATATAGGGGAAGGTATGAGAAGTGCAGGAAAACACGGCGTTATAGGGGAAGCTATATGATAAGAGGTGAGCGAAAACACAGCAATATAGGGGAAGGTATGAGAGGTGCACGAAAACACAGTGATATAGGGGAAGTCATGAGAGGTGCGCGTAAACACAGTGATTTGGGGGATTCTATGAGAGGTGCATGAAAACATTGCAATATACGTTAAGCTATAAGAGGTGTACGAGAACACAGCGATAAAGGGGAAGGTGTGAGAGGTGAGCGAAAACAGCGATATAGGGGAAGCTATGGGCGGTGCGCGATGTCACAGCGATATAGGGGAAGGTATGAGAGGTGCACGATAACACCACGATATAGGGGATGGTATGAGAGGTGCGCGAAAACACAACGATATAGGGGAAGGTATGAGAGGTGTGCGAAAACACAGTCATATAGAGGAATCTATTGGAGGGGCACGAAAACGCAGCGATATATGGGAAGCTGTGGGAGGTGAGCAATAACAGCGCAATATAGGGGAAGGTATGAGGGGTGTGAGAAAACACAGCAATATAGGGGAAGCTATGGGAGGTGCGTGAAAACAAGGGGATATAGGAGAAAGTATGAAAGGAGCACGATTACACAGCGATGTATGAAAAGGTATGGGAGGAGTACGAAAACACGACGATACAGGGGAAGGTATGAGAGGTGAGCGAAAACACAGCAATATAGGGGAAGCTATGGGCGGAGTGCGAAATCACAGTGATATAGGGGAAGTTATGAGAGGTGCGCGAAAACAGTGATGTAGGGGAATCTAAGGGGAGGTGCGTGAAAATATGGCGATACAGGGGAAGCGTTGAGAGGTGTACGAAAACTCTGAAATTAGAGGATGGAATGAGCGGAGCGTGAAAACGCAGGGATATACGGGTAAGTATGCAAGATGCATGAAAACACAGTGATATAGGGAATGTATGAGAGGTGCGCGAAAACACAACGATATAGGGGAAGTTATGAGAGGTGCGCGAAAACACAGCGATATATGGGAAGCTATGGGAGGTGCTCGATAACAGAGCGATATTGGGGAAGGAATGAGCAGTGCGAGAAAACACAGTGATGTAGGGGAAACTATGGTTGGTGCATGAAAACACAGCGATATAGGAGAAAGTATGAGAGGAGCAGGAAAACACAGCAATGTACGGGAAGGTATGAGAGGTGCGCAAAAACACAGCGATATATGGGAAGCTATGGGAGGTGCACGACAACAGACAGATATAAGGGACGGTATCAGACGTGTGAGAAAACACAGCGATATATGGGAAGCTGTGGGAGGTGCGTGAAACATTGCGATATAGGAGAAGGTATGAGAGATACGTGAAAACACAGCGATGTTGGGGAAGCTATGAGAGGGGCGCAAAAACAGCGATATAGCAGAAGCTATGGGAAGTACGTGACAACACAGGAATATCAGGGAAGGTATGGAAGGTGCGTGAAAACACGGCGATATACGTGAAGGTATCAGAGGTGCGTGAAAACACGGCAATATGGGGGAAGCTATAAGAGGTGAGCGAATCCACAGCAATATAGGGGAAGGTATGAGAGGTGTGCGAAAACACAATGATATTGGGGAAGCTATGGGAGGTACGGTAAAACACAGCGATATAGGGTAAAATATGAGATGTGTGCGAAAACAGCGATATAGGGGAAACTATGGGAGTTTTGCGAAAATACAGCGATATAGGGGAAGGGATGAGAGGTGGGTGAAAACACAGTGATATAGGGAATGTATGAGAGGTGCGCAAAAACACAGCGATATAGGGGAATCTATGGGAGTTGTGCGAAAACACAGCGATATAGCGGAAGCCATGGGAGGAGCACGAAATCACGGCGATATACGTGATGTTATGAGAGGTGCGCGAAAACACAGCAATTTGCGGGAAGCTATGAGAGGTACGCGAAAACATTGCAGTATATGGAAAGCTATGAGAGGTGCACGAGAACACAGTGATAGAGGGGAAGCAATGAGAGGTGCGTGATAACACCATGAAAAGGGGGAGGGTATGAGAGTTGCGGGAAAACACGGCGATATATGGGAAACTATGGGAGGTGCGTGAAAACAGGGCGATATAGGAGAAGGTATGAGAGGTGTTCAAAAACACAGCGATGTAGAGGAAGCTATGGGAGGTGCACGAAAGCAGATCGATATAGGGGAAGGTATGAGTGATGCGCTAAAACACAGCAATGTTGGGGAGGGTACGAGAGGTCTGCGAAAACACAATAATATTGGGGAAGCTATGAGAGGTGCATAAGACACAGCGATATAGGGTAAGGTATGAGAGGTGCGCAAGAACACAGCGATATAGGGGAAGGTATGGGTGGTGCATGAAAACACGGCGATATAGGGAAAGGTATGAGAGGTGCGCGAAAACACAACGATATAGGGGAAGGTATGAGAGGTGTGCGAAAACACAGTGATATAGAGAAATCTATAGGAGGTGCGCGAATACGCAGCGATATATAGGAAGCTATGGGAGTTGTGCGATAACAGAGCGATATAGGGGAAGGTATGAGGGGTGCGCGAACACACAGCGATATAGGGGAAGTTATGAGAGGTGGTCGAAAACTCAGTAATATAGGGGAAGCTATGGGAGGTGTGCGAAAACGCGGCGATACAGGGGAAGCGATGAGAGGTGCACCAAAACTCAGCAATATAGAGGATGGTATGAGCGGAGAGTGAAAACGCAGGGATATAGGGGTAGATAAGCAAGATGCATGAAAACACACTGATATAGGGAAGGTATGAGAGCTGCGCGAAAACACAACGATATAGGGGAAGGTATGACAGGTGCGCAAAAACACAGTGATGTAGAGGAATCTATAGGAGGTGCGCGAAAACGCAGTGATATATGGGAAGCTATGGGAGGTATGCGATAACAGAGCGATATGGGGACGGTATTAGAGGTGGGAGAAAACGCAGCGATATAGGGGAAGCTATGGGAGGTGCGTGAAAACAGTGCGATATAGGAGAAGGTATGAGAGGTATGCGAAAACACGGCGAAATAGGGGAAGATATGAGAGGTGCGCGTAAACACAGCAATTTGGGGGAATCTATGAGAGGTGCACGAAAACATTGCAATATATGTTAAGCTATGAAAGGTGTACGAGTACAGAGGGACATAGGGGAAGGTGTGGGAGGTGCACCAAAACTCGGCGATATAGGGGAATGTATGAGAGGTGCGCGAAAACACAGTGATATAGGGGAAGCTATGGGAAGTGCGCGAAAACATGGTGATATATGTGATGTTATGAGAGGTGCACAAAAACAGAGCAATTTGAGGGAAACTATGAGAGGTGTGCGAAAACATTGCAATATATGGAGAGCTATGAGAGGTGCACGAGAACACAGCGATAGAGGGAAAGCTATGAGAGGTGTGCGAAAACACAGTGAAAAAGGGGAAGGTATGAGAGGTGCGGGAAAACACGGCGATATATGGGAAACTATGGGAGGTGCGTGAAAACAGGGTGATATAGGGACGGTATGAGAGGTGCACAAAAACATTGCAAGATATGTTAAGCTATGAGAGGTGTACGAGAACACAGCGATATAGGGGAATCTATGGGAGGTGCGCGAAACCACAGTGATATAATGGAAGGTATGGGTGGTGCACGAAAACACAGTGATAAAGGGGAATGAATGAGAGGTGCGTGAAAACACAACGATATAGAGTAATCTATAGGAGGTGCGCGAAAATGCAGCGATATATGGGAAGCTATGGGATGTGCGCAATAACAGAGCGATATAGGGGAAGGTATGAGGGGTGCGAGAAAACACAGCAATGTAGGGGAAGCTATGAGAGGTGCGCGAAAACAGTGATATAGCGAAAGCTATGGGAGCTGTGCGAAAACACGGCGATATACCTGAAGATATGTGAGTCGATACAGGGGAAGCGATGAGAGGTGCACGAAAACTCAGCAATATCGAAGATGGTATGAGCGGAGAGTGAAAACGCAGGGATATAGGGGTAGATATGCAAGAAGCATGAAAACACACTGATATAGGGAAGGTATGAGAGGTGCGCGAAAACACAACGATTTAGGGGAAGGTATGAGAGGTGCGCGAAAACACAGTCATATAGAGGAATCTATAGGAGGTGCGCGAAAATGCAGCGATATATGGGAAGCTATGGGATGTGCGCAATAACAGAGCGATATAGGGGAAGGTATGAGGGGTGCGAGAAAACACAGCAATGTAGGGGAAGCTATGAGAGGTGCGCGAAAACAGTGATATAGCGAAAGCTATGGGAGCTGTGCGAAAACACGGCGATATACCTGAAGATATGTGAGTCGATACAGGGGAAGCGATGAGAGGTGCACGAAAACTCAGCAATATCGAAGATGGTATGAGCGGAGAGTGAAAACGCAGGGATATAGGGGTAGATATGCAAGAAGCATGAAAACACACTGATATAGGGAAGGTATGAGAGGTGCGCAAAAACACAACGATTTAGGGGAAGGTATGAGAGGTGCGCGAAAACACAGTCATATAGAGGAATCTATAGGAGGTGCTCGAAAACGCAGCGATATGGGAAGCTATGGGAAGTGAGTGATAACAGAGCGATATAGGGGACGGTATCAAAGGTGGTATAAAACACAGCGATATAGGGGAACCTATGGGAGGTGTGTGAAAACATTGCGATATAGGAGAAGGTATTAGAGGTACGCGAAAACACAGCGATGTTGGGGAAGTTATGGGAGGTATGCGACAACAGAGCAATATAGGGGAAGGTATGAGAGGTGCGCAAAAACACAGCGATATAGGGGAATCTATGGGATGTGCGCAAAAGCACAGCAATATAGGGAAGGTATGAGAGGTGCGTGAAAACACAACGATATAGGGGGAGGTATGAGAGGTATGCCAAAACACAGTGATATAGAGGAATCTATAGGAGGTGTGCGAAAACGCAGCGACATATGGGAAGCTATGGGAGGTGTACAAAACAGAGCGATATAGGGTAAGGTATCAAAGGTTGGAGAAAACACAGCGATATAGGGGAAGCTATGGGAGGTGCGTGAAAACACGGCGATATAGGAGAAGGCATTAGAGGTACGCGAAAACACAGCGATGTTGGGGAAGTTATGAGAGGTACGCGAAAACAGCGATATAGTGGAAGCTATGGGAGGTACGCGAAAACACAGCAATATAGGGTAAGTTATGGGAGGTGCACGAAAACACGGTGACATACGTGAAGGTATCAGAGGTGCGTGAAAACATATCGATATAGGGGAAGGTATTAGAGGCGCACGAAAACACGGCAATATAGTGGAAGCTATAAGGGGTGAGAGAAAACACAGCAATATAGGGGAAGGTATGAGAGGTGTGCAAAAACACAGCGATATAGGGGAAGCTATGGGAGCTGCGTGAAAACAGTGCGATAGAGGGGAAGGTATGACAGGTGTGCAAAAAAACAACAATATAAGGGAATCTATGGGATGTGCGTGAAAACACAGCGATATAGGGGAAGGTATGAGAGGTGCGTGAAAACAGGGCATTATAGTTGAACTTTATAGAGGTGCGCAAAAACACAGCGATATAGGGGAATTTATGGGAGGTGCGTGAAAACAGAGCAATTTGAGGGAAGGTATGAGAGGTGCGCGAAAACACACTGAGATAGGGGAAGCTATGAGAGGTGCGCGAAAACATGGTGATGCACGTGATGTTATGAGAGCTGCGCGAAAACAGTGATAGAGCGGAAGATATGGAAGTTACGCAACAACACAGCAATATAGGAGAAGGTACGGGAGGTGTGCGAAAACAGAACAATTTGAGGGAAGCTATGAGAGGTGAGCGAAAACATTGCAATATATGGAGAGCTATTAGAAGTGCATGAGAACATAGCGATAGAGGGGAAGCTATGAGAGGTGCGCGATAACACAGTGAAAAAGGGAAAGGTATGAGAGGTGCGGGAAAACACGGCGATATATGGGAAACTATGGGAGGTGCGTGAAAACAGGGTGATATATGAGAAAGTATGAGAGGAATATGAAACACATCGATGTACGGGAAGCTATGAGAGCTGTGCGAAAACAGTGATATAGCGGAAGCTATGGAAGTTATGCAACAACACAGCAATATAGGGGAAGGTATGGGAGGTGCGCGAAAACACGGCAATATAGGGAAAGCTATGAGACGTGTACGTAAACACAGTGATATAGGGGAAGCTATGGGAGGTGTGCAAAAACATGGTGATATACGTGATGATATGAGAGGTGTGCGAAAACAGAACAATTTGAGGGAAGCTATGAGAGGTGAGCGAAAACATTGCAATATATGGAAAGCTATGAGAGGTGCACGAGAACACAGTGATAGAGGGGAAACTATGAGAGGTGCGGGAAAATGCAACGATATAGGTTAAGGTATGAGAGGTGCGAGAAAACACAGCAATATAGGGGAAGCAATGGGAGGTGCACGAAAACACGGCTATATACGTGAAGCTATGAGAGGTGCGTGAAAACACGTCGATATAGGGGAAGGTTTGAGAGATTAGCGAAAACATAGCTAAATAGGGGAAGGTATGAGTGATGCGCGAGAAAATGGAGATATAGGCAAAGTTGTGAGAGGTGAGCAAAAACACAGTGATATAGGGAAAGATATGCAAGGTGCGCGAAATCACGGCGATATAGGGGAAGCTATGAGAGGTGCGCGTAAACACAGCGATTTGGGGAAATCTATCAGAGGTGCACAAAAACATTGCAATATATGTTAAGCTATGAGAGGTGTACTAGATCAAAAAGATATAGGGGTAGGTGTGGGAGGTGCGCGAAAACATGACGATACAAGGGAAGATATGAGAGGTGAGCGAAAACACAGCGATATGAGCGAAAACACAGCTATATAGGGGAAGCTATGAGCGTTTCGCAAAATCACAGCGATATGGTGGAAGGTATGAGAGGTGCGCAAAAACACAGAGATACAGGGGAAGGTATGGGAGGTGCGTGAACACAGGGTTTTATACGGGAAGGTATTAGAGGTGCACAAAAACACAGCGATTAGGGGAATCTATGGGAGGTGCACGAAAACACAGCGATATAGGGGAAGGTATGAGAGGTGCGTGAAAACAGGGCGTTATAGTGGAACTTATTAGAGGTGCGCAAAAACACAGTGGGATAGGGGAATCTATGGGAGGTGCACGAAAACACGACCATATAGGGGAAGGTATGAGAGGTGCGCGCAAGCATGGCGATATACGTGATGTTATGAGAGGTGCACGAAAACAGAGCAATTTGAGGGAAGCTAAGAGAGGTGAGCGAAAACATTGCAATATATGGAGAGCTATGAGAGGTGCATGAGAACACAGTGACAGAGGGGAAGCTATGAGGGGTGCGGGAAAATGCAACGATATAGGGTAAGTTATGAGAGGTGCGCGAAAACACAGCAATATAGGGGAAGCTATGGGAGGTGCACGAAAACACGGCTATATACGTGAAGCTATGAGAGGTGCATGAAAACACGTCGATATGGGGGAAGGTATGAGAGATTAGCGAAAACTCAGCTAAAAAGGGGAAGTTTTCGTGCACCTCTCATACCTTCCCCAATATCGGTGTGTTTTCACGCACCTCTCATAACTTCTCCTATATCGCTGTGTTTTTGCACACCTCTCATACCTTCCCATATATCGCTGTGTTTTCGTGCACCTCTCATGGCTTCTCCAATATCGCCGTGTATTCATGCACATCTCATACCGTCCCCTGTATCGCTGTGTTTTCGCGCACATTCCATAGCTTCCCCTTTATCGCTGTGTTATTGCTCACCTCTCATACCTCCCCCTATATCGTTGTGTTTTCACTCACCTCTCATAAATTCTCCTATATCGCTGTGTTTTTGCACACCTCTCATACCTTCCCCTATATCGCTGTGTTTTCGTGCACCTCTCATAGCTTCCACTATATTGCCTTGTTTTCGCGCACCTCTCATGTCTTCCCCTATATCACTGTGTTTTCGCGCACCTTCGATACCATCCCCTATATTGCTGTGCCTTTGCATACCTCTCATAACTTCATCTATATCACCCTTTTTTCGAGCACCATCCATACCTTCTCCTATATCGCTGTGCCTTGCGCACCTCTCGTACCTTCCCCTATATCGCTGTCTTGTCGCGCACATCCTATAGATTAACCTTTATCGCTGTGTTATTGCTCACCTCTCATAGCTTCACCTACATCACCCTGTTTTCGCGGACCTCCAATTCCTTCACCTATATCGCTGTTTTCGTGCACCTCTCATACCTTCCCCTATATCGCTGTTTTCACGCAACTCTCATAACTTCTCCTACATCGCTGTGTTTTTGTGCACCTCTCATACCTTCCCTAATATCGCTGAGTTTTCATGCACATCTCATCACGTCCCCTATATCGCTGTGTATTCACACACCTCCCATAGCATCCCCTATATCACTGTTCCTTTGCGAACCTCTCATACCTTCACCTATATCACCCTGTTTTCGCACACCTCCCATACATTCCCCTATATCGCTGTCTTTTCGCACACCTCTCATGTCCTCCCCAATATCGCCGTGTTTTCATGCACATCTCATAACGTCCCCTATATCGCTGTGTATTCACGCACCTCCCATAGCATCCCCTATACCGCTGTGCCTTCGTGCACCTATCATTCGGTCCCCTATTTTGCTCTGTTTTCGCGCACCTCCCATGACTTCGCCTACATCGCTGTGTTTTCGCGCACCTCTCATAGCTTCCCCTATATCGCTGTCTTTTCGCGCACATCCCATAGCTTCCACTATATCGCCGGGTTTTCGCGCACCACTCATGTCTTCAGTTATATCGCTATGTTTTCGCTCCTCTCATTAATTCACTTATATCGCTGTGTTTTCGTGCAGTTCTCATACCTTCCAGTATATCGCTGTGTTTTCATGCATATCTCACAACGTCCCCTATATCGCTGTGCATTCGCACACCTCCCATAGCATCCCCTGTATTGCTGTGCCTTCGCGCACCTCTCATAACTTCCTCTATATCGCCCTGTATTCGCGCCCCTCCCACTGCTTCCCTTATATCGCTGTGTTTTCGTGCAGCTCTCATACCTTCCACTATATCGCTGTGTTTTCACACACCTCTCATAACTTCTCCTATATCGCTGTGTTTTTGTGCACCTCTCATACCTTCCCTAATATCGCTGCGTTTTCATGTACATCTCATAACGTCCCCTATATCGCTGTGTATTCACGCACCTCCCATAGCATCCCTCATATCGCTGTGCCTTGCGCACCTCTCATACCTTCCCCTATATCGCTGTCTTTTCGTGCACATCGCATAGATTCACCTTTATCGCTGTGTTATTGCTCACCTCTCATAGCTTCCCCTATATCGCCGTGTTTTTACTCACCTCTCATAGCTTCCCCTATATCGCCGTTTTTCGCGCACCTCTCATGTCTTCAGCTAGATCGCTATGTTTTCGCTCCTCTCATTACTTCCCCTATATCGCTGTGTTTTCGCGCACCTCTCATGATTTTCCCTATATCGCCGTGGTCTCGCACACCTCTCATACCTACCCCTATATCGCCGTGATTTTGCACACGTCCCATAGCGTCGCCTATATCGCTATGTTTTCGGGCACCTCTCATACCTTCCCCTACATCACCCTGTTTTCATGCACGTCTCATAACGTCCCCTATATCGCCCTGTTTTCGCGCACCTCCCATACCTTCCCCTAAATCGCTGTGTTTTCGTGCACCTCTCATACCTTCCCCTATGTCGCTGTGTTTTCACGCACCTCGCATAACTTCTCCTATATCGCTGTACTTTTACACACATCTCATACCTTCCCCTATATTGCCGTGTTTTCATGCACATCTCTTAACGTCCCCTATATCGCTGTGTATTCGCACATCTCCCATAGCAACCCCTATATCGCTGTTCTTTTGCGCACCTCTCATACCGTCCCCTATATCGCCCTGTACCGCACACCTCCCATACCTTCCCGTATATCGCTGTCTTTTCGCACACCTCTCATGTCTTCCCCAATATCGCCGTGTTTTCATGCACATCTCATAACGTCCCCATATCGCTGTGCATTCACGCACCTCCCATAGCATCCCCTATACCGCTGTGCCTTCGCGCACCCCTCATACCGTACCCTATATCACCCTGTTTCGCGTACCTCCCATGGTTTCGCCTACATCGCTGTGTTTTCACGCACCTGTCATAGCTTCCTCTATATCGCTGTCTTTTCGTGCACATCCCATAGCTTCAACTTTATCGCTGTCTTATTGCTCACCTCTCAGAGCTTCCCCTATTTCGCCGTGTTTTCGTACACCTCTCATATCTCCCCCATATTGCTGTTTTCACGCACCTCTCATAACTTCTCCTATATTGCTGTGTTTTTGTGCACCTCTCATACCTTCCCTAATATCGCTGCGTTTTCATGCACATCTCATAACGTCCCCTATATCGCTGTGTACTCGCGCACCTCCCATAGAATCCCCGATATCGCTGTGCCTTCGCACACCTCTCATACATTCCCCTATATCGCCCTGTTTTCGCGGACCTCCCATTCATTCTCCTATATCGCTGTGTTTTTGTGCACCTCATCATACCTTCCCTAATATCGCTGTGTTTTCATGCAAATCTCATAACGTCACCTATATCGCTGTGTATTCACGCACCTCCCGTAGCATACCCTATATTGCTGTGCCTTGCGCACCTCTCATACATTCCCCTATATCGCTGTCTTTTTGCACATATCCCATAGATTCAACTTAATCACTGTTTTATTGCACACCTCTCAGAGTTTCCCCTATATCGCCGTATTTTTGCTCACCTTTCATAGCTTCCCCTATATCGCCGTGTTTTTGCGCACCTCTCATGTCTTCACCTAGATCGCTATATTTTCACTCCTCTCAATACTTCCCCTATATCGCTGTGTTTTCTCGCACATCTGGTACATTCTCCCGTATCGCTGTGTTTTTGCACACCTCTCATTATTTCCCCTATATCGCCGTGTTCTCGCACGCCTCTCATACCTTCCCCTATATCGCTGTCTTCTCGCACACCTCTCATGTCCTCCCCAATATCGCCGTGTTTTCATGCACATCTGATAGCGTCCCCTATATCACTGTGTATTCACGCACCTCCCATAGCATCCCCTATACCGCTGTGCCTTCGCGCACCTCTCATACCATCCCCTATATTGCCCTGTTTTCGCGCACATCTCATAGCTGCAACTTTATCGCTGTCTTATTGCTCACCTTTCATAGCTTCCCCTATATCACTGTGTTTTCATGCACATCTCATAACGTCCCCTATATCGCTGTGCTTTCTCGCACCTCTGATATATTCCCCTGTATCTCCGTGTTTTCGCGCACCTCTCATAATTTCCCCTATATCGCCGTGTTTTGGCACACGTCCCATAGCATCCCCTATATCGCTGTGTTTTCGGGCACCTCTCATACATTCCCCTATATTGCCCTGTTTTCGCGCACATCCCATAGCTTCCACTATATTGCCCTGTTTTCGTGCACCTCTCATACCATCCCCTATATCGCCCTGTTTTCGCGCACCTCCCGTACCTCCCCCTATATTGCTGTGTTTTCGTGCACCTCTCATATCTTGCCCTATATAGCTGTGTTTTCATGCACCTCTCATAAATTCTGCTATAACGCTGTATTTTTTCGCACCTCTCATACCTTCCCCTATATTGCCGTGTTTTCATGCACATCTCCTAACGTCCCTATATCACTGTGTATTCGTTCACCTCCCATATCACCTCTATATAACTGTGCCTTCGCGTACCTCTCATACTTTCCCCTATATCGCCCTGTTTTCGCTCACTTCGCATAACTTCCCCGATATCGCTGTGTTTTCGTGCACCTCTCATTCCTTCCACTATATCGCTGTGTTGTCACCCACCTCTCATAACTTCACCTATATCGCTGTGTTTTTGCAGACCTTTCATACGTTCCCATATATCGCTGTGTTTTCACGCACCTCTCATGGCTTCCCCAATATCGCCGTGTATACATGCACATCTCGTACCGTCCCCTTTATCGCTGTGTTTTCGTGCACCTCCCATAGCTTTGCTGAGATCGCTATGTTTTCGCTCCTCTCATTACTTCCCCTATATCACTGTGCTTTCACGCACATCCCATAGCGTCCCCTATATCGCTGTGTTTTCGGGCACCTCTCATACCTTCCAATATATCACCTTGTTTTCGCGCACCTCTTATACCTTCCCCTATATCGCTGTGTTTTCGTGCACCTCTCATACGTTCCCTTATATCGCTGTATTTTTGCGCACATCTCATACCTTCCCCTATATTGATCTGTTTCCATGCACATCTCATAACGTCCCCTATATCGCCCTGTTTTCGCACATCTCCCATACCTTCCCCTATATTGCTGTGTTTTCGTGCACTTCTCATAGCTTCTCCTATATCGCTGTACATTTGCGCAGATCTCATACCTTCCCCTAAATTGCCATGTTTTCATGCACATCTCATAAACTCCCCTATATCACTGTGCATTCGCGCACATCCCGTAGCATCCCCTATATCACTGTGCCTTCACGCACCTCTCATACCTTCCCCTATATCGCCCTGTTTTCGCACACCTCCCATACCTTCCCCGATTTCGCTGTGTTTTCGTGCACCTCCCATAGCTTTGCCTACATCGCTGTTTTCGCGCACAGCCCATAGCTTCATCTTGATTGCTGTGTTATTGCTCACCTCTCATAGCTTCCCCTATATCACCGTGTTTTCACGCACCTCGCATGCCTTCACCTATATCGCTATGTTTTTGCTCCTATCATTACTTCCCCTATATCGCTGTGTTTTCTCGCACCTCTGATACATTCCCCTGTATTGACATGTTTTCGCGCACCTCTTACAATTTCCCCTATATTGCCGTGTCCTCGCACACCTCTCATACCTTCCCCTATATCACTGTTTTTCTGTGCACGTCCCATAGCGTCCCCTATATCGCTGTGTTTTCTCGCACCTCTGATACATTCCCCTGTATCGCCGTATTTTCGCACATATCCAATAGCTTCCACTAAATTGCCCTGTTTTTGCGCACCTCTCATGTCTTCCCCTATATCACGGTGTTTTCGCGCACCTCTCACACCTTCCACTATATCGCTCTGTTTTCGTGCACCTCTCATACCTTCCCCTCTATCGCTGTGTTTTCACGCACCTCTCATAACTTCTCTTATATTGCTGCATTTTTGCGCACCTCTCATAACTTCCCCCATATCGCTGTGTTTTTATGCACATCTCATAACGTCCCCATATCACTGTGTAGTCGCGCACCTCCCATAGCCTCCCACATATTGCTGTGCCTTCGCGCACTTCTCATACCTTCGCCTATATCGCTCTGTTTTCGCACACTTCCCATTCATTCTCCTGTCGCTGTGTTTTTGTGAACCTCTCATACATTCCCCTATATAGCTGTGTTTTTGCGCACACCCCATAGATTCACCTTTACCACTGTGTTATTGCTCACCTCTCATAGCTTCCACTATATTGTCCTGCTTTCACGCAACTCTCATGTCTTCCACTATATCACTGTGTTTTCGCGCACCTCCCCTAGCATCCCCTATATGGCTGTGTCTTCGCACTTCTCTCA
Organism: Mobula birostris; assembly: GCF_030028105.1. Classification (NCBI taxonomy): domain Eukaryota; kingdom Metazoa; phylum Chordata; class Chondrichthyes; order Myliobatiformes; family Myliobatidae; genus Mobula; species Mobula birostris. The sequence continues at coordinate 110,752 of NW_027278565.1, read as the reverse complement.
TACCTTCACCTATATCGCCCTGTTTTCGAGCACCTCCCATACCTCCCCCTATATCGCTGTTTTCACGCACATCTCATAACTTCTCCTATATTGCTGTATTTTTGCGCACCTCTAATAACTTCCTCTATATCGCCGTGTTTTTATGCACATCTCATAACGTCCCCTATATCGCTGTGTATTCGCGCACCTCCCATAGAATCCCCCATATCGCTGTGCCTTGTGCACCTCTCATACCTTCCCCTATATCGCTGTCTTTTCGCGCACATCCCATAGATTCACCTTTATCGCTGTGTTATTGCTCACCGCTCATAGCTTCCCCTATATCGCCGTGTTTTTGCTCACCTCTCATAGCTTCCACTATATTGTCCTGCTTTCACGCACCTCTCATGTCTTCCCCTTTCTGACTGTGTTTTCGCGCACCTCCCATAGCATCCCCTATATTGCTGTGTCTTCGCACTCCTCTCATACCTTCCCCTATATTGCCCTGTTTTCGAGCACCTTCCATACCTTCCCCTAAATCGCTGTGTTTTCGTGCACCTTTCATACCTCCTCCTATATCGCTGTGTTTTCACTCACCTCTCATAACTTCTCCTATATTGCTGTATTTTTGCGCACCTCTCATAACGTCCCCTATATCGCTGTGTATTCGCGCACCTCCCATAGAATCCCCTATATCGCTGTGCCTTCACGCACCTCTCATACTTCCCCTATATCGCCCTGTTTTCGCACACCTCTCATTCCTTCCCCTATATCGCTGTGTTTTTGTGCACCTCTCATACCTTCCCCTATATGGCTGTGTTTTCACACACCTCTCATAACTTCTCCTATATCGCTGTGTTTTTGTGCACCTCTTATATCTTCCCTAATATCGCTGCGTTTTAATGCACATCTCATAACGTCCCCTATATCGCTGTGTATTCACGCACCTCCCATAGCATCCCCTATATCGCTGTGCCTTGCGCACCTCTCATACCTTCCCCTATATCACTGTCTTTACGCGCACATCCCATAGATTCAACTTTATCGCTGTGTTATTGCACACCTCTCACAGCTTCCCCATATCGCCGTGTTTTTGCTCACCCCTCATAGCTTCCCCTATATTGACGTGTTTTCGCGCACCTCTCATGTCTTCACCTAGATCGCTATGTTTTCGCTCCTCTCATTACTTCCCCTATATCGCTGTGTTTTCTCGGACCTCTGATACATTCTCCCGTATCGCAGTATTTTCGCGCACCTCTCATAGCTTCCCCTATATCGCCATGTTTTCATGCACATCTCATACCGTCTCCTATATCACTGTGTTTTCACGCACATCCCATAGCATCCCCTATATCGCTGTGCCTTCGTGTACCTCTCAGATCTTCCCCTATATCACTGTGTTTTCATGCACATCTCATAACATCCCCTATATCGCTGTGCTTTCTTGCACTTCTGATACATTCCCCTGTATCGCCGTGTTTTCGCGCACCTCTCATAATTTCCCCTATATCGCCGTGTTTTCGCGCACCTCTCATAATTTCCCCTATATCGCCGTGTTTTCGCGCACCTCTCATTCCTTCCCCTATATCGCTGTGTTTTTGTGCACCTCTCATACCTTCCCCTATACCGCTGTTTTTTCACACACCTCTCATAACTTCTCCTATATCGCTGCTTTTTAATGCACATCTCGTAACGTCCCCGATATCGCTGTGTATTCACGCACCTCCCATAGCATGCCCTATATCGCTGTGCCTTGCGCAACTCTCATACCTTCCCCTATATCGCTGTTTTTACACGCACATCCCATAGATTCAACTTTATCGCTGTGTTATTGCACACCTCTCACAGCTTCCCCGATATCGCCGTGTTTTTGCTCACCTCTCATAGCTTCCCCTATATTGCCGTGTTTTCGCGCACCTCTCATGTCTTCACCTAGATCGCTATGTTTTCGCTCCTCTCATTACTTCCCCTATATCGCTGTGCTTTCTCGCACCTCTGATACATTCTCCCATATCGCCGTGTTTTCGCGCACCTATCATAGCTTCCCCTATATCGCCCTGTTTTTGCTCACCTCTCATAGCTTCCCCTATATTGCCGTGTTTTCGCGCACCTCTCATGTCTTCACCTAGATCGCTATGTTTTCGCTCCTCTCAGTACTTCCCCTATATCGCTGTGTTTTCTCGCACCTCTGATACATTCTCCCATATCGCCATGTTTTCGCGCACCTATCATAGCTTCCCCTATATCGCCGTGTTTTCGCGCACCTATCATAGCTTCCCCTATATCGCCGTGTTTTCATGCACATCTCAGACTGTCTCCTATATCACTGTGGTTTCACGCACATCCCATAGCATCCCCTATATCGCTGTGCCATGTGTACCTCTCATATCTTCCACTATATCGCTGTGTTTTCATGCACATCTCATAACTTCCCCTATATCGCTGTGCTTTCTCGCACCTCTGATACATTCCCCTGTATCGCCGTGTTTTCGCGCACCTCTCATAATTTCCCCTATATCGCCGTGTTTTCACGCACCTCTCATACCTTCCCCTATATCACTGTCTTTACGCGCACATCCCATAGATTCAACTTTATCGCTGTGTTATTGCACACCTCTCACAGCTTCCCCATATCGCCGTGTTTTTGCTCACCCCTCATAGCTTCCCCTATATTGACGTGTTTTCGCGCACCTCTCATGTCTTCACCTAGATCGCTATGTTTTCGCTCCTCTCATTTCTTCCCCTATATCGCTGTGTTTTCTCGGACCTCTGATACGTTCTCCCGTATCGCAGTATTTTCGCGCACCTCTCATAGCTTCCCCTATATCGCCATGTTTTCATGCACATCTCATACCGTCTCCTATATCACTGTGTTTTCACGCACATCCCATAGCATCCCCTATATCGCTGTGCCTTCGTGTACCTCTCAGATCTTCCCCTATATCACTGTGTTTTCATGCACATCTCATAACATCCCCTATATCGCTGTGCTTTCTTGCACTTCTGATACATTCCCCTGTATCGCCGTGTTTTCGCGCACCTCTCATAATTTCCCCTATATCGCCGTGTTTTCGCGCACCTCTCATAATTTCCCCTATATCGCCGTGTTTTCGCGCACCTCTCATTCCTTCCCCTATATCGCTGTGTTTTTGTGCACCTCTCATACCTTCCCCTATACCGCTGTTTTTTCACACACCTCTCATAACTTCTCCTATATCGCTGCTTTTTAATGCACATCTCGTAACGTCCCCGATATCGCTGTGTATTCACGCACCTCCCATAGCATGCCCTATATCGCTGTGCCTTGCGCAACTCTCATACCTTCCCCTATATCGCTGTTTTTACACGCACATCCCATAGATTCAACTTTATCGCTGTGTTATTGCACACCTCTCACAGCTTCCCCGATATCGCCGTGTTTTTGCTCACCTCTCATAGCTTCCCCTATATTGCCGTGTTTTCGCGCACCTCTCATGTCTTCACCTAGATCGCTATGTTTTCGCTCCTCTCATTACTTCCCCTATATCGCTGTGTTTTCTCGCACCTCTGATACATTCTCCCATATCGCCGTGTTTTCGCGCACCTATCATAGCTTCCCCTATATCGCCCTGTTTTTGCTCACCTCTCATAGCTTCCCCTATATTGCCGTGTTTTCGCGCACCTCTCATGTCTTCACCTAGATCGCTATGTTTTCGCTCCTCTCAGTACTTCCCCTATATCGCTGTGTTTTCTCGCACCTCTGATACATTCTCCCATATCGCCATGTTTTCGCGCACCTATCATAGCTTCCCCTATATCGCCGTGTTTTCGCGCACCTATCATAGCTTCCCCTATATCGCCGTGTTTTCATGCACATCTCAGACTGTCTCCTATATCACTGTGGTTTCACGCACATCCCATAGCATCCCCTATATCGCTGTGCCATGTGTACCTCTCATATCTTCCACTATATCGCTGTGTTTTCATGCACATCTCATAACTTCCCCTATATCGCTGTGCTTTCTCGCACCTCTGATACATTCCCCTGTATCGCCGTGTTTTCGCGCACCTCTCATAATTTCCCCTATATCGCCGTGTTTTCACGCACCTCTCATTCCTTCCCCTATATCGCTGTGTTTTCGGGCACCTCTCATACATTCTCTTATATCGCACTGTTTTCACGCACATCCCATAGCTTCCACTATATTGCCCTGTTTTTACGCACCTCTCATACCGTCCCCTTTATCGCTGTGTTTTCGCGCACCTCCCATAGCTTCGCTGACATCGCTATGGTTTCGCTCCTCTCATTACTTCCCCTATTTCACTGTGCTTTCGTGCACGTCCCATAGCGTCCCCTATATCGCTGTGTTTTCGGGCACCTCTCATACCTTCCACTATATCGCCCTGTTTTCGCGCACCTCTTATACCTTCCCCTATATCGCTGTGTTTTCGTGCACCTCTCATACCTTCCCTTATATGGCTGTATTTTTGCGCACATCTCATACCTTCCCCTATGTTGATCTGTTTTCATGCACATCTCATAAAGTCCCCTATATCGCCCTGTTTTCGCGCACCACCCATACCTTCCCCTATATTGCTGTGTTTTCGTGCACCTCTCATATCTTCACCTATATCACTGTGTTTTCATGCACATCTCATAACGTCCCCTATATCGCTGTGCTTTCTCGCACCTCTGATACATTCCCCTGTATCGCCCTGTTTTCGCGCACCACCCATACTTTCCCCTATATTGCTGTGTTTTCGTGCACCTCTCATACCTTCCCCTACATCGCTGTGTTTTCACGCATCTCTCATAATTTCTCCTATATCACTGTACTTTTGCGCACATCTCATACCTTCCCCTATATCGCTGTGTTTTCTCGCACCTCTGATACATTCTCCCATATCGCCGTGTTTTCGCGCACCTATCATAGCTTCCCCTATATCGCCGTGTTTTTGCTCACCTCTCATAGCTTCCCCTATATTGCCGTGTTTTCGCGCACCACTCATGTCTTCACCTAGATCGCTATGTTTTTGCTCCTCTCATTACTTCCCCTATATCGCTGTGTTTTCTCGCACCTCTGATACATTCTCCCATATCGCCATGTTTTCGCGCACCTATCATAGCTTCCCCTATATCGCCGTGTTTTCGCGCACCTATCATAGCTTCCCCTATATCGCCGTGTTTTTGCTCACCTCTCATAGCTTCCCCTATATTGCCGTGTTTTCGCGCACCTCTCATGTCTTCACCTAGATCGCTAGGTTTTTGCTCCTCTCATTACTTCCCCTATATCGCTGTGTTTTCTCGCACCTCTGATACATTCTCCCATATCGCCATGTTTTCGCGCACCTATCATAGCTTCCCCTATATCGCCGTGTTTTCGCGCACCTATCATAGCTTCCCCTATATCGCCGTGTTTTCATGCACATCTCATACTGTCTCCTATATCACTGTGGTTTCACGCACATCCCATAGCATCCCCTATATCGCTGTGCCTTCGTGTACCTCTCATATCTTCCACTATATCGCTGTGTTTTCATGCACATCTCATAACTTCCCCTATATCGCTGTGCTTTCTCGCACCTCTGATACATTCCCCTGTATCGCCGTGTTTTCGCGCACTTCTCATAATTTCCCCTATATCGCCGTGTTTTCACGCACCTCTCATTCCTTCCCCTATATCGCTGTGTTTTCGGGCACCTCTCATACCTTCTCTTATATCGCACTGTTTTCACGCACATCCCATAGCATCCACTATATTGCCCTGTTTTTACGCACCTCTCATACCATCCCCTATATCACCCTGTTTTCGCGCACCTCCCATTCATTCTCCTATATTACTGTGCTTTTGTGAACCTCTCATACCTTCCCTAGTATCGCTGCGTTTCCATGCACATCTCATAACGTCCCCTATATCACTGTGTATTCGTGCACCTCTCATAGCATCCCCTATATCACTGTACATTCGCGCACCTCTCACACCTTCCACTATATTGCCCTGTTTTTGCTCAGCTCCCATACCTTCCCCGATTTCGCTGTCTTTTCGTGCACCTCTCATACCTTCCCCTATATCGCTGTCTTTTCGCGCACCTCTCATACCTTCCCCTATATTGCCCTGTTTTCGCACACATCCCATAGCTTCCACTGTATTTCCCTGTTTTCGCGCACCTCTCATGCCTTCCCCTATGTCGCTCTGTTTTCGCTCCTCTCATAACGTCCCCTATATTGCTGTGTTTTCTTGCACCTCTGATGCATTCCCCTGTATCGCCGTGTTTTTGCGCACCTCTCATACTTTTCCCTATATAGCCGTGTTTTTGCACATCTCTCATGGCAACCCCGATATCGCCGTGTTTCATGCATATTTCATACATTCCCCTATATCTCTGTGTTTTCGCGCACCTCCCATAGCTTCCGCTACATCGCTGTGCCTTGCGCACCTCTCATAACTTCCCCTATATGGCTGTGTTTTTGCGCATATCCCATAGATTCACCTTTATCGGTGTGTTATTGCTCACCTCTCATAGCTTCGCCTATATCACCGTGTTTTTGCTCACCCTTCATAGCTTCCACTATATTGCCCTACTTTCACGCACCTCTAATGTCTTCCCCTATATCACTGTGTTTTCGCGCACCTCCCATAGCATCCCCTATATTGCTGTGTCTTTGCACTCCTCTCATACCTTCCCCTATATCGACCTGTTTTTGAGCACCTCCCATACCTTCCCCTACATCGCTGTGTTTTCGTGCACCTTTCATACCTCCCCCATTTCGTTGTGTTGTCTCGCACCTCTCATAAGTTCTCCTATATCGCTATATTTTTTCGCACATCTCATACCTTCCCCTATATCGCTGTGTTTTCGTGCACCTTTCATACCTCCCCCATTTCGTTGTGTTGTCTCGCACCTCTCATAAGTTCTCCTATATCGCTATATTTTTTCGCACATCTCATACCTTCCCCTATATCGCTGTGTTTTCACGCACCTCTCATGTCTTCACCTAGATCGCTATGTTTTCGCTCCTCTCATTACTTCCCCTATATCGCTGTGTATTCTCGCACCTCTGGTATATTCTCCCATATCGCCGTGTTTTCGCGCACCTCTCATAGCTTCCTCTATATCGCCGTGTTTTCATACACATCTCATTCCGTCCCCTATATCACTGTGTTTTCGCGCACATCCCATAACATCCCTTATATCGCAGTGCCTTCGTGTACCTCTCATATCTTCCCCTATATCGCCCTGCTTTTGCGCACCTCCTATACATTCCCCTATATCGCTGCGCTTACGTGCACCCCTCATATCTTCACCTATATCGCTGTGTTTTCATGCACATCTCATAACGTCCCCTATATCGCTGTGCTTTCTCGCACCTCTGATACATTCCCCTGTATCTCTGTGTTTTCGTGCACCTCTAATAATTTCCCCTATATCGCCGTGTTTTGGCACACGTCCCATAGCGTCCCCTATATCGCTGTGTTTTCGGGCACCTCTCATACCTTCCCCTATATCGTCCTGTTTTCGCGCACATCCCATAGCTTCCACTATATCGCCCTGTTTTCGCACCTCTCATACCTTCCCCTATATTGCCGTGTTTTCATGCACATCTCATAACGTCCCCTATATCACTGTGTATTCGTGCACCTCTCATAGCATCCCCTATATCACTGTACATTCGCGCACCTCTCACACCTTCCACTATATTGCCCTGTTTTTGCTCAGCTCCCATACCTTCCCCGATTTCGCTGTCTTTTCGTGCACCTCTCATACCTTCCCCTATATCGCTGTCTTTTCGCGCACCTCTCATACCTTCCCCTATATTGCCCTGTTTTCGCACACATCCCATAGCTTCCACTGTATTTCCCTGTTTTCGCGCACCTCTCATGCCTTCCCCTATGTCGCTCTGTTTTCGCTCCTCTCATAACGTCCCCTATATTGCTGTGTTTTCTTGCACCTCTGATGCATTCCCCTGTATCGCCGTGTTTTTGCGCACCTCTCATACTTTTCCCTATATAGCCGTGTTTTTGCACATCTCTCATGGCAACCCCGATATCGCCGTGTTTCATGCATATTTCATACATTCCCCTATATCTCTGTGTTTTCGCGCACCTCCCATAGCTTCCGCTACATCGCTGTGCCTTGCGCACCTCTCATAACTTCCCCTATATGGCTGTGTTTTTGCGCATATCCCATAGATTCACCTTTATCGGTGTGTTATTGCTCACCTCTCATAGCTTCGCCTATATCACCGTGTTTTTGCTCACCCTTCATAGCTTCCACTATATTGCCCTACTTTCACGCACCTCTAATGTCTTCCCCTATATCACTGTGTTTTCGCGCACCTCCCATAGCATCCCCTATATTGCTGTGTCTTTGCACTCCTCTCATACCTTCCCCTATATCGACCTGTTTTTGAGCACCTCCCATACCTTCCCCTACATCGCTGTGTTTTCGTGCACCTTTCATACCTCCCCCATTTCGTTGTGTTGTCTCGCACCTCTCATAAGTTCTCCTATATCGCTATATTTTTTCGCACATCTCATACCTTCCCCTATATCGCTGTGTTTTCGTGCACCTTTCATACCTCCCCCATTTCGTTGTGTTGTCTCGCACCTCTCATAAGTTCTCCTATATCGCTATATTTTTTCGCACATCTCATACCTTCCCCTATATCGCTGTGTTTTCACGCACCTCTCATGTCTTCACCTAGATCGCTATGTTTTCGCTCCTCTCATTACTTCCCCTATATCGCTGTGTATTCTCGCACCTCTGGTATATTCTCCCATATCGCCGTGTTTTCGCGCACCTCTCATAGCTTCCTCTATATCGCCGTGTTTTCATACACATCTCATTCCGTCCCCTATATCACTGTGTTTTCGCGCACATCCCATAACATCCCTTATATCGCAGTGCCTTCGTGTACCTCTCATATCTTCCCCTATATCGCCCTGCTTTTGCGCACCTCCTATACATTCCCCTATATCGCTGCGCTTACGTGCACCCCTCATATCTTCACCTATATCGCTGTGTTTTCATGCACATCTCATAACGTCCCCTATATCGCTGTGCTTTCTCGCACCTCTGATACATTCCCCTGTATCTCTGTGTTTTCGTGCACCTCTAATAATTTCCCCTATATCGCCGTGTTTTGGCACACGTCCCATAGCGTCCCCTATATCGCTGTGTTTTCGGGCACCTCTCATACCTTCCCCTATATCGTCCTGTTTTCGCGCACATCCCATAGCTTCCACTATATCGCCCTGTTTTCGCACCTCTCATACCTTCCCCTATATTGCCGTGTTTTCATGCACATCTCATAACGTGTCCTATATCGCTGAGTATTCGTGCACCTCCCATAGCACCCCTATATAACTGTGCCTTCGCGTACCTCTCATACTTTCCCCTATATCGCCCTGTTTTCGCTCACTTCCCATAACTTCCCCGATATCGCTGTGTTTTCGTGCACCTCTCATACCTTCCCTAATATCGCTGCGTTTTCATGTACATCTCATAACGTCCCCTATATCGCTGTGTATTCACGCACCTGCCATAGCATCCCTTATATCGCTGTGCCTTGCGCACCTCTGATACCTTCCCCTATATCGCTGTCTTTTCGCGCACATTGCATAGATTCACCTTTATCGCTGTGTTATTGCTCACCTCTCATAGCTTTCCCTATATCGTCGTGTTTTTGCTCACCTCTCATACCTTCCCCTATATCGCCGTTTTTCGCGCACCTCTCATGTCTTCAGCTAGATCGCTATGTTTTCGCTCCTCTCATTACTTCCCCTATATCGCTGTGTTTTCGCGCACCTCTCATGATTTTCCCTATATCGCCGTGGTCTCGCACACCTCTCATACCTTCCCCTATATCGCCGTGATTTTGCACACGTCCCATAGCGTCGCCTATATCGCTGTGTTTTCGGGCACATCTCATACCTTCCCCTACATCACCCTGTTTTCATGCACGTCTCATAACGTCCCCTATATCGCCCTGTTTTCGCGCACCTCCCATACCTTCCCCTAAATCGCTGTGTTTTCGTGCACCTCTCATTTCTTCCCCTATATCGCTGTGTTTTCCCGCACCTCTCATAACTTCTCCTATATCGCTGTACTTTTGCGTACATCTCATACCTTCCCATATATTGCCGTGTTTTCATGCACATCTCACAACGTCCCCTATATCGCTGTCTATTTGCGCACCTCCCATAGCATACCCTATATCACTGTGCCTTCGCGCACCTCTCATACCTTCCCCTATATCGCCCTTTTTTCGCACACCTCCCATAGCTTCCCCGATATCGCTGTGTTTTCGTGCACCTCTCAGGGCTTCCCCAATATCGCCGTGTATTCATACACATCTCATACCGTCCCCTATATCGCTGTGTTTTCGCGCACCTCCCATAGCTTCGCCTACATTGCTGTTTTCGCACACCTCTCATACCTTCCCCTATATCGCTGTTTTTTCGCGCACATCCCATAGCTTCACCTTTATCGCTGTGTTATTGCTCACCTCTCATACCTCCCCCTATATGGCAGTGTTTTCACTTACCTCTCATAACTTCTCCTATATCGCTGTATTTTTGCGCCCCTCTCATGGCTTCCCCAATATAGCCGTGTTTTCATGCACATCTCTTAACGTCCCCTATATCGCTGTGTATTCGCACATCTCCCATAGCAACCCCTATATCGCTGTTCTTTTGCGCACCTCTCATACCGTCCCCTATATCGCCCTGTACCGCACACCTCCCATACCTTCCTGTATATCGCTGTCTTTTCGCACACCTCTCATGGCTTCCCCAATATCGCCGTGTTTTCATGCACATCTCATAACGTCCCCATATCGCTGTGCATTCACGCACCTCCCATAGCATCCCCTATACTGCTGTGCCTTTGCGCACCCCTCATACCGTCCCCTATATCACCCTGTTTCGCGTACCTCCCATGGTTTCGCCTACATCGCTGTGTTTTCGCGCACCTGTCATAGCTTCCTCTATATCGCTGTCTTTTCGTGCACATCCCATAGCTTCAACTTTATCGCTGTCTTATTGCTCACCTCTCATAGCTTCCCCTATTTCGCCGTGTTTTCGTACACCTCTCATATCTCCCCCATATTGCTGTTTTCACGCACCTCTCATAACTTCTCCTATATTGCTGTGTTTTTGTGCACCTCTCATACCTTCCCTAATATCGCTGCGTTTTCATGCACATCTCATAACGTCCCCTATATCGCTGTGTACTCGCGCACCTCCCATAGCATCCCCGATATCGCTGTGCCTTCGCACACCTCTCATACATTCCCCTATATCGCCCTGTTTTCGCGGACCTCCCGTTCATTCTCCTATATCCCTGTGTTTTTGTGCACCTCTCATACCTTCCCTAATATCGCTGCGTTTTCATGCAAATCTCATAACGTCACCTATATCGCTGTGTATTCACGCACCTCCCGAAGCATATCCTATATTGCTGTGCCTTGCGCACCTCTCAAACATTCCCCTATATCGCTGTCTTTTTGCACATATCCCATAGATTCAACTTAATCACTGTGTTATTGCTTACCTCTCATAGCTTCCCCTATATCGCCGTGTTTTCACGCACCTCGCATCTCTTCACCTATATCGCTATGTTTTTGCTCCTATCATTGCTTCCCCTATTTCGCTGTGTTTTCTCGCACCTCTGATACATTCCCCTGTATTGACATGTTTTCGCGCACCTCTTACAATTTCCCCTATATTGTCGTGTTCTCGCACACCTCTCATACCTTCCCCTATATCACTGTTTTTCTGTGCACGTCCCATAGCGTCCCCTATATCGCTGTGTTTTCTCGCACCTCTGATACATTCCCCTGTATCGCCGTATTTTCACACATATCCCATAGCTTCCACTAAATTGCCCTGTTTTTGCGCACCTCTCATGTCTTCCCCTATATCACGGTGTTTTCGCGCACCTCTCACACCTTCCACTATATCACTCTGTTTTCGCACACCTCTCATACCTTCCCCTATATCGCTGTGTTTTCACGCACCTCTCATAACTTCTCCTATATTGCTGCATTTTTGCGCACCTCTCATAACTTCCCCCATATCGCTGTGTTTTTATGCACATCTCATAACGTCCCCTATATCGCTGTGTATTCGCGCACCTCCCATAGAATCCCCCATATCGCTGTGCCTTGTGCACCTCTCATACCTTCCCCTATATCGCTGTCTTTTCGCGCACATCCCATAGATTCACCTTTATCGCTGTGTTATTGCTCACCGCTCATAGCTTCCCCTATATCGCTGTGTTTTTGCTCACCTCTCCTAGCTTCCACTATATTGTCCTGCTTTCATGCACCTCTCATGTCTTCCCCTTTCTAACTGTGTTTTCGCGCACCTCCCATAGCATCCCCTATATTGCTGTGTCTTCGCACTCCTCTCATACCTTCCCCTATATCGCCCTGTTTTCGAGCACCTTCCATACCTTCCCCTAAATCACTGTGTTTTCGTGCACCTTTCATACCTCCTCCTATATCGCTGTGTTTTCACGCACCTCTCATAACTTCTCCTATATTGCTGTATTTTTGCGCACATCTCATACCTTCCCCTATATCGCTGTGCCTTCACGCACCTCTCATACTTCCCCTATATCGCCCTGTTTTCGCACACCTCTCATTCCTTCCCCTATATCGCTGTGTTTTTGTGCACCTCTCATACCTTCCCCTATATCGCTGTGTTTTCACAGACCTCTCATAACTTCTCCTATATCGCTGTGTTTTTGTGCACCTCTTATATCTTCCCTAATATCGCTGCGTTTTAATGCACATCTCATAACGTCCCCTATATCGCTGTGTATTCACGCACTTCCCATAGCATCCCCTATATCGCTGTGCCTTGCGCACCTCTCATACCTTCCCCTATATCGCTGTCTTTACGCGCACATCCCATAGATTCAACTTTATCGCTGTGTTATTGCACACCTCTCACAGCTTCCCCATATCGACGTGTTTTTGCTCACCTCTCATAGCTTCCCCTATATTGACGTGTTTTCGCGCACCTCTCATGTCTTCACCTTGATCGCTATGTTTTCGCTCCTCTCATTACTTCCCCTATATCGCTGTGTTTTCTCGGACCTCTGATACATTCTCCCGTATCGCCGTATTTTCGCGCACCTCTCATAGCTTCCCCTATATCGCCATGTTTTCATGCACATCTCATACCGTCTCCTATATCACTGTGTTTTAAGCACATCCCATAGCATCCCCTATATCGCTGTGCCTTCGTGTACCTCTCAGATCTTCCCCTATATCACTGTGTTTTCATGCACATCTCATAACGTCCCCTATATCCCTGTGCTTTCTCGCACTTCTGATACATTCCCCTGTATCGCCCTGTTTTCGCGCACCTCCCATTCATTCTCCTATATTGCTGTGCTTTTGTGAACCTCTCATACCTTCCCTAGTATCGCTGCTTTTTCATGCACATCTCATAACGTCCCCTATATCACTGTGTATTCGTGCAACTCTCATAGCATCCCCTATATCACTGTACATTCGCGCACCTCTCACACCTTCCAATTTATTGCCCTGTTTTTGCACAGCTCCCATACCTTCCCCGATATCGCTGTGTTTTCGTGTACCTCTCATACCTTCCCCTATATTGCCCTGTTTTCGCACACATCCCATAGCTTCCACTATATTTCCCTGTTTTGGCGCACCTCTCATGCCTTCCCCTATGTCGCTCTGTTTTCGCTCCTCTCATAACGTCCCCTATATTGCTGTGTTTTCTTGCACCTCTGATGCATTCCCCTGTATCGCCGTGTTTTTGCGCACCTCTCATACTTTTCCCTATATAGCCGTGTTTTTGCACATCTCTCATGGCATCCCCGATATCGCCGTGTTTCATGCATATTTCATACATTCCCCTATATCTCTGTGTTTTCGCGCACCTCCCATAGCTTCCGCTACATTGCTGTGCCTTGTGCACCTCTCATACCTTCCCCTATATGGCTGTGTTTTTGCGCATATCCCATAGATTCACCTTTATCGCTGTGTTATTGCTCACCTCTCATAGCTTCGCCTATATCACCGTGTTTTTGCTCACCCCTCATAGCTTCCACTATATTGCCCTACTTTCACGCACCTCTAATGTCTTCCCCTATATCACTGTGTTTTCGCGCACCTCCCATAGCATCCCCTATATTGCTGTGTCTTTGCACTCCTCTCATACCTTCCCCTATATTGTCCTGTTTTCGAGCACCTCCCATACCTTCCCCTATATCGCTGTGTTTTCGTGCACCTTTCATACCTCCCCCATTTCGTTGTGTTGTCTCGCACCTCTCATAAATTCTCCTATATCGCTATATTTTTTTGCACATCTCATACCTTCATCTATATCGCTGTGTTTTCACGCACCTCTCATGTCTTCACCTAGATCGCTATGTTTTCGCTCCTCTCATTACTTCCCCTATATCGCTGTGTATTCTCGCACCTCTGGTATATTCTCCCATATCGCCGTGTTTTCGCGCACCTCTCATAGCTTCCTCTATATAGCCGTGTTTTCATACACATCTCATTCCGTCCCCTATATCACTGTGTTTTCGTGCACATCCCATAACATCCCTTATATCGTTGTGCCTTCGTGTACCTCTCATATCTTCCCCTATATCGCCCTGTTTTTGCGCACTTCCTATACATTCCCCTATATCGCTGCGCTTACGTGCACCTCTCATATCTTCACCTATATCGCTGTGTTTTCATGCACATCTCATAACGTCCCGTATATCGCTGTGCTTTCTCACACCTCTGATACATTCCCCTGTATCTCCGTGTTTTCGTGCACCTCTAATAATTTCCCCTATATCGCCGTGTTTTGGCACACGTCCCATAGCGTCCCCTATATCGCTGTGTTTTCCGGCACCTCTCATACCTTCCCCTATATCGTCCTGTTTTCGCGCACATCCCATAGCTTCCACTATATTGCCCTGTTTTCGGGCACCTCTCATACCTTCCCCTATATCGCACTGTTTTCGCGCACCTCCCATTCCTTCCCCTATATTGCTGTGTTTTCGTGCACTTCTCATACCTTGCCCTATATTACTGTGTTTTCACGCACCTCTCATAAATTCTGCTATAACGCTGTATTTTTCGCACCTCTCATACCTTCCCCTATATTGCCGTGTTTTCATGCACATCTCATAACGTCCCCTATATCGCTGTGTATTCGTGCACCTCCCATAGCACCCCTATAAAACTGTGCCTTCGCGTACCTCTCATACTTTCCCCCATATCGCCCTGTTTTCGCTCACTTCCCATAACTTCCCCGATATCGCTGTGTTTTCGTGCACCTCTCATTCATTCCACTATATCGCTGTGTTGTCACCCACCTCTCATAACTTCACCTATATCGCTGTGTTTTTGCACACCTCTCATACCGTCCCCTTTATTGCTGTGTTTTCGCGCACCTCCCATAGCTTCGCTGACATCGCTATGGTTTCGCTCCTCTCATTACTTCCCCTATATCACTGTGCTTTCGTGCACGTCCCATAGCGTCCCCTATATCGCTGTGTTTTCGGGCACCTCTCATACCTTCCACTATATCGCCCTGTTTTCGCGCACCTCTTATACCTTCCCCTATATCGCTGTGTTTTCGTGCACCTCTCATACCTTCCCTTATATGGCTGTATTTTTGCGCACATCTCATACCTTCCCCTATATTGATCTGTTTTCATGCACATCTCATAAAGTCCCCTATATCGCCCTGTTTTCGCGCACCACCCATACCTTCCCCTATATTGCTGTGTTTTCGTGCACCTCTCATATCTTCACCTATATCGCTGTGTTTTCATGCACATCTCATAACGTCCCCTATATTGCTGTGCTTTCTCGCACCTCTGATACATTCCCCTGTATCGCCCTGTTTTCGCGCACCACCCATACTTTCCCCTATATTGCTGTGTTTTCGTGCACCTCTCATACGTTCCCCTATATCGCTGTGTTTTCACGCATCTCTCATAATTTCTCCTATATCACTGTACTTTTGCGCACATCTCATACCTTCCCCTATATTGCCGTGTTTTCATGCACATCTCATAACCTCCCCTATATCACTGTGCATTTGCGCACCTCCCATAGCATACCCTATATCACTGTGCCTTCCCGCACCTCTCATACCTTCCCCTATATCGCTGTGTTTTCACGCATCTCTCATAATTTCTCCTATATCGCAGTATTATTGCGCACATCTCATACCTTCCCCTATATTGATGTATTTTCATGCAAATCTCATAACGTTCCCTATATCGCTGTGTATTCACGCACCTCCCATAGCATCCCCTATATCGCTATGCCTTGCGCACCTCCCGTACCTTCCCCTACATCGCTGTCTTTTCGCACACATCCCATAGATTCAACTTTATCACTGTGTTATTGCACACCTCTCAGAGCTTCCCCTATATCGCCGTGTTTTCGCGCACCTCTCATGTCTTCACCTAGATCGCTATGTTTTCGCTCTTCTCATTACTTCCCCTATATCGCTGTGTTTTCTCGCATCTCTGATATATCGGTGTTTTCGTGCACCTTTCATACCTTCCCCTATATCGCCATGTTTTCGCGCACCTCCCATTCCTTCACCTATATCGCCGTTTTCGTGCACCTCTCATACCTTCTGCTATATCGCTGTGCCTTCGCGCACCTCTCATACCTTTCCCTATATCGCCGTGTTTTCATGCACATCTCATAATGTCCTTTATATCGCTAGGTTTTTACGCACCTCTCATAACTTCCCCTATATCGCCCTGTTTTCGCGCTCCTCTCATACCTTCACCTATATCACTATGTTTTCACGCAGCTCTCATACCTTCCCCTATATCGATGTATTTTTGCGGACATCTCATACCTTCCCCTATATCGCCGTGTTTTCGCACAACTCGCATGTCTTCACCTATATCGCTATGTTTTCGCTCCTATCATTAATTCCCCTATATCGCTGTTTTCTTGCTCCTCTGATACAATCTCCTGTATTGCTATGTTTTCACGCACCTCTTACAATTTCCCTTATATCGCCGTGTTCTCGCACAACTCTCATACCTTCCCCTATATCACTGTTTTTTTGCGCATGTCCCATAGCGTCCCCTATATCGCTGTGTTTTCTCGCACCTCTGATACATTCCCCTGTATCGCCGTGGTTTCGCGCACATCCCATACGTTCCACTATATTGCCCTGTTTTTGAGCACCTCTCATGTCTTCCCCGATATCACGGTGTTTTTGCGCACCTCCCATAGCATCCCCTATATTGCTGTGCCTTCGTGCACCTCTCATACCTTCCCCTATATCGCCCTGTTTTCGCGCACTTCCTATACCTTCACTTATATCACTGCGTTATCATGCACCTTTCATACCTTCCCCTATATCGCTGTGTTTTCGAACACCTCTCATAACTTCTCCTATATCGCTGTGTTTTTGTGCACCTCTCATACCTTCCCTAATATCACTGCATTTTCATGCACATCTCATCACGTCGCCTATATCGCTGTGTTTTCGTGCACCTCTCATACCTCCCCATATATCGCTGTGCCTTGCACACCTGTCATACCTTCCCCTATATCACCCTGTTTTCGCGCACCTACTATACCTTCCCTTATATCGCTGCGTATTCGTGCACCTCTCATACCTTCCCCTATATTGCCCTGTTTTCGCGCACCTCCTACACCTTCCCATATATCGCTGCATTTTTGTGTACCTCTCATACCTACCCCTATGTCGTTGTGTTTTCACGCACCTCTCATAACTTCTCCTATATTTCTGTATTTTTGCGCACCTCTCATAACTTCCCCTAAATCGCCGTGATTTTATGCACATCTCATAACGTCCCCTATATCGCTGTGTATTCGTGCACCTCCCATACCTTCCCCTATATCGCTGTGTTTTCGCACACCTCTCATAACCTCTCCTATATCGCTGTGTTTTTGAGCACCTCTCATACCTTCCCTAATACCGTTGCGTTTTCATGCACATCTCATCACGTCCCCTATATCGCTGTGTATTAACGCACATCCCATAGTATCCCCTATATCGCTGTGCCTTGCGAACCTCTCATAGCTTCTCCTATATCGCTGTATTTTCGCACACATCCCATAGGTTCACCTTTATCGCTGTGTAATTGCTCACCTCTCATAGCTTCCCCTGTATCGCCGTGTTTTTACTCACCTCTCATAGCTTCCCCTATATCGCTGTGTTTTCGCGCACCTCTCATGTCTTCACCTAGATCGCTATGTTTTCGCTCCTCTCAATACTTCCCCTATAGCGCTGTTTTCTTGCACATCTGATACATTCTCCCGTATCACTGGGTTTTCGCACACCTCTCATAATTTCCCCTATATCTTTGTGTTTTTGCGCACGTCCCATTGCGTCCCCTATATCGCTGTGTTTTTTGTGCACCTCTCATACCTTCCCCTATATCGTCCTGCTTTCGTGCACATCCCATAGCTTCCACTGTATTGCCCTGTATTCGCGCATCTCTCATGTATTCCACTACATCGCTGTGTTTTCTGGCACCTCTGATGCATTCCCCTGTAACGCCAAGTTTTCGCGCACCTCTCATACTTTCCCCTATATCGTCCTGTTTTCGCGCACCTCTCATACCTCCCCCTATATCGCCATGTTTTTATGCACATCTCATACAGTCCCCTATATTACTGTGTTTTCGCGCACCTCCCATAGCATCCCCTATATCGCTGTGCTTCACTAACCTCTCATACCTTCCCCTATATCGCCGTGTTTTCATGCACATCTCATAAGGTCCACTATACCGCTGGGTTTTCACGCACCTCTCGTAACTTCCCCTATATCGCTGTTTTTTCGCACACCTCTCATGGTTTCCCGTCTATCGCCGTGTATTCATGCACATCTGAAACCGTCCCATATATCGCTGTGCTTTCGCGCACCTCTCACACCTTCCCCTATATCGCTGTGTTTTCGTGCACCTCTCATACCTTCACTAATTTTGTTGCATTTTCATGCACATCTCATCACGTCCCCTATATCGCTGTGTATTCACGCACCTCCCATAGCATCCTATATCGCTGCGCATTCGCGCACCTCTCATACCTTCACCTATGTCGCCCTATTTTCGCGCACCTCCCATTCCTTCACCTATATCGCTGTTTTCGTGCACCTCTCATACCTTCCCCTATATCGCTGTGTTTTCACACACCTCTCATAACTTCTCCTATATCGCTGTGTTTTTGTGCACCTCTCATACCTTCCCTAATATCGTTGCGTTTTCATGCACATCTCATCACGTCCCCTATATCGCTGTATATTCACGCACCTCCCATTGCATCCCCTATATCACTGTGCCTTCGTGCACCTCTCATACCTTCCCCTATATTGCCCTGTTTTCGCGCACCTCCTACACCTTCCCTTATATCGCTGCATTTTCGTGTACCTCTCATACCTATGCCTATGGCGTTGTGTTTTCACGCACCTCTCATAACTTCCCCTATATCGCCATGATTTTATGCACATCTCATAACGTCCCCTATATCGCTGTGTATTCGTGCACCTCCCATACCTTCCCCTATATCGCTGTGTTTTTGTGCACCTCTCATACCTTCCCGAATACCGTTGCGTTTTCATGTACATCTCATCACGTCCCCTATATCGCTGTGTATTCACGCACATCCCATAGTATCCCCTATATCGCCGTGCCTTGCGAACCTCTCATAGCTTCCCCTATATCGCTGTATTTTCGCACACATCCCATAGATTCACCTTTATCGCTGTGTAATTGCTCACCTCTCATAGCTTCCCCTGTATTGCCATGTTTTTACTCACCTCTCATAGCTTCCCCTATATCGCTGTGTTTTCGCGCACCTCTCATGTCTTCACCTAGATCGCTATGTTTTCGCTCCTCTCAATACTTCCCATATAGCGCTGTTTTCTCGCACATCTGATACATTCTCCCGTATCGCCGTGTTTTCGCACACCTCTCATAATTTCCCCTATATCGCCGAATTCTCGCACACCTCTCATACCTTCTCCTATATCTTTGTGTTTTTGCGCACGTCCCATTGCGTCCCCTATATCGCTGTGTTTTTTGTGCACCTCTCATACCTTCCCCTATATCGTCCTGTTTTCGTGCACATCCCATAGCTTCCACTATATTGCCCTGTTTTCGCGCACCTCTCATGTATTCCACTACATCGCTGTGTTTTCTGGCATCTCTGATGCATTCCCCTGTAACGCCAAGTTTCTGTGCACCTCTCATACCTTCCCTAATATTGCTGCGTTTTCATGCACATCTCATCACGTCCCCTATATCGCTGTATATTCACGCACCTCCCATAGCATCCCCTATATCGCTGTGCCTTCGTTCACCTCTCATACCTTCCTCTATATCGCCCTGTTTTCGCGCACCTACTATAACTTCCCTTATATCGCTGCGTATCCGTGCACCTCTCATACCTTCCCCTATATTGCCCTGTTTTCGCACACCTCCTACACCTTCCCTTATATCGCTGCATTTTCGTGTACTTCTCATACCTCCCCCTATGTCGTTGTGTTTTCACGCACCTCTCATAACTTCTCCTATATTTCTGTATTTTTGCGCACCTCTCATAACTTCCCCTATATCGCCGTGATTTTATGCACATCTCATAACGTCCCCTATATCGCTGTGTATTCGTGCACCTCCCATACCTTCCCCATATCGCTGTGATTTCGCACACCACTCATAACTTCTCCTATATCGCTGTGTTTTTGTGCACCTCTGATACCTTCCCTAATATCGCTGCGTTTTCATGCACATCTCATCACGTCCCCTATATCGCTGTTTCTTCACGCACCTCTCATAGCTTCCCCTATATCGCTGTCTTTTCGCGCACATCCCATAGATTCACCTCTATCGCTGTGTTATTGCTCACCTCTCATAGCTTCCCCTATATCGCCGGGTTTTTTCTCACCTCTCATAGCTTCCCCTATATCGCCGTGTTTTCGCGCACCTCTCATGTCTTCACCTAGATCGCTATGTTTTCGCTCCTCTCAATGCTTCCCCTATATCGCTGTGTTTTCTCGCACATCTGATACATTCTCCCGTATCGCCGCGTATTCGCACACCTCTCATAATTTCCCCTATATCGCCGTGTTCTCGCACACCTCTCATACCTTACCCTATATCACTGTGTTTTCGCGCACGTCCCATTGTGTCCCCTATATTGCTGTGTTTTCGCGCACCTCTCATACATTCCCCTATATCGCCCTGTTTTTGCGCACATCCCATAACTTCACCTTTATCGCTGTGTTATTGCTTAACTCTCATAATTTCCCCTATATCGCCGTGTTCTCGCACACCTCCCATACCTTACCCTATATCACTGTGTTTTCGCGCACGTCCCATTGCGTCCCCTATATCGCTGTGTTTTCGCGCACCTCTCATACATTCCCCTATATCGCCCTGTTTTTGCGCACATCCCATAACTTCACCTTTATCGCTGTGTTATTGCTTACCTCTCATAGCTTCCCCTATATCGCCGTGTTTTCGCGCACCTCTCATGTCTTCACCTATATCGCTGTGTTTCTGCTCCTCTCATTACTTCCCCTACATCGCTCTGTGTTCTCGCACTTCTGATACAGTTCCCTGTATCAACGTGTTTTCGCGCACCTCTCATAATTTCGCCTATATCGCCCTGTTCTCGCACACCTCTCATATCTTCCCCTATATCACTGTGTTTTCGCGCATGTCCAATAGCGTTCCCTATATCGCTGTGTTTTCACGCACCTCTCATGTCTTCCCCTATATCACTGTGTTTTCACGCACCTCCCATAGCATCCTCTATATTGCCGTGCCTTCGCACACCTCTCATACTTTCCCCTATATTGCCCTGCTTTCGAGCACCTCTCATACCTTCCCCTATATCACTGTGTTTTCACGCAGCTCTCATACCTTCCCCTATATCGCTGTGTTTTCGCAAACCTCTCATTGCTTCCCGACTATCGCCGTGTATTCATGCACATCTCATACCTTCCCCTATATCGCTATGTTTCGCGCACCTCCCATAGCTTCGTCTACATCGCTGTTTTCGCGCACCTCTCATACCTTCCCCTATATCGATGAATTTTTGCACATATCTCATACCTTCCCCTATATTGATGTGTTTTTATGCACATCTCATAACGTCCCCTATATCGCTGGGTATTTGCGCAACTCCAATCCCATCCCCTATATCACTGTGCCTTCGCGCACCTCTCATGCATTCCCGTATATCACCCTGTTTTCGTGCACATCCTATAGCTTTGCGTACATTGCTGTTTTCGCGCACCTCTCATACATTCCCCTATATCGATGTATTTTTGCGCACATCTCATAACGTCCCCTATATCGCTGTGTATTTGCGCACCTCCCATACTATCCCCTATATCACTGAGCCTTCGCGCACCTCTCATGCATTCCCGTATATCGCTGTGTTTTTGCACACCGCTCATACCTTCCCCAATATCACCGTGTTTTCATGCACATCTCATAACGTCCCCAATGTCGCTGGATTTTCACACACGTCTCATAACTTACCCTATATCGCCCTGTTTTCGCGCTCCTCTCATACATTCACCTATATCACTATGTTTTCACGCAGCTCTCATACCTTCCCCTATATCGATGTATTTTTGCGCACATCTCATACCTTCCCCTATATTGCTGTGCTTTCGCGCACCTCCCATAGCTTCGCCTACATCGCTGTTTTCGTGCACATCCCTTAACTTCACCTTGATCGCTGTGTTATTGCTCACCTCTCATAGCTTACCCTATATCGCCGTGTTTTCACGCACCTCGCATGTCTTCACCTATATCGCTATGTTTTCGCTCCTATCATTACTTCCCCTATATCGCTGTGTTTTCTTGCACCTCTGATTCATTCTCCTGTATTGCCATGTTTTCGCGCACCTCTTACAATTTCCCCTATATCGTCGTGTTCTCGCACACCTCTCATACCTTCCCCTATATCACTGTTTTTTTGCGCATGTCCCATAGCGTCCCCTATATCGCTGTGTTTTCTGGCACCTCTGATACATTCCCCTGTATCGCCGTGGTTTCGCGCACATCCCACAGGTTCCACTATATTGTCCGGTTTCTGCGCAGCTCTCATGTCTTCCCCTATATCGCTGTGCCTTCGCGCACCTTCCATACCTTCCCCTATATCGCTGTGTTTTCATGCACCTCTCATACCTCCCCCTATATCGCTGTGTTTTCACGCACCTCTCATAATTTCTCCTATATCGCCGTATTTTTGCACACCTCTCATAGCTTCCCCAATATCGCCGCGTTTTCATGCACATCTCTTAACGTCCCATATATCGCTGTGTATTAGCGCAACTGCCATAGCATCCCCTATATCGCTGTGCCTTCGCGCACCTCTCTTACCTTCCCCTATGTTGCCCTGTTTTCGCACACCTCCCATACCGTCCCCTATATCGCTGTATTTTCGCACACCTCTCATGGCTTCCCCAATATCGCCGTGTTTTCATGCACATCGCATAACGTCCTCTATATCTCTGTGTATTCACGCACCTCCCATAACTTCCCCAATATCGCTGTGTTTTCGTGCACCTCTCATACCTTCCCTTATATCGTTATGTTTTCACGCACCTCTCATAAATTCTCCTAATCGCTGTATTTTTGCGCAGTTTTTATACCTTCCCCTATATTTCTGTGTTTTCATGCACATCTCATAACGTCCCCTATATCGCTGTGTATTCGCGCACCTCCCATAGCATCCCTTATATTGCTGTGCCTCCGTGCACATCTCATACCTTCCCCTATGTCGCCCTGTTTTCGCACACCTCCCATAGCGTCCCCTATATCGCTGTATTTTCGCACACCTCTCATGGCTTCCCCTATATCGCTGTGTTTTCACGCACCTCTCATAATTTCTCCTTATCGCCGTATTTTTACGCAACTCTCATGGCTTCCCCAATATCGCCGTGTTTTCATGCACATCTCTTAACGTCCCATATATCGCTGTGTATTCGCGCACCTGCCATAGCATCCCCTATATCGCTGTGCCTTAACGCACCTCTCATACCTTCCCCTATGTCGCCCTGTTTTCACACACCTCCCATAGCATCCTCTATATCGCTGTGCCTTCGCGCACCGCTCATACCTTCCCCTATATCGCCCTGTTTACCACGCACCTCCCATGGCTTCGCCTACATCGCTGTGTTTTTGCACACCTCTCATACCTTCCCCTATATCGCTGTGTTTTCAGGCACCTCTCATGTCTTCCCCAATATCGCCGTGTATTCATGCACATCTCATACCGTCCCCTATATTGCTGAGTTTTCGCGCACCTCCCATAGCTTCGCCTACATCGCTGTTTTCGCGCACATCCCATAGCTTCACCTTGATCGCTGTGTTATTGCTCACCTCTCATAGCTTCCCCTATATCGCCGTGTTTTTGCGCACCTCGCATGTCTTCACCTATATCGCTATGTTTTTGCTCCTATCATTACTTCCCCTATATCGCTGTGTTTTCTCGCACCTCTGATACATTCTCCTGTATTGCCAAGTTTTCGCGCACTCTTAGAATTTCCTCTATATTGCTGTGTTCTCGCACACCTCTCATACCTTCCCCTATATCACTGTTTTTTTGAGCATGTCCCATAGCGTCCCCTATATCGCTGTGTTTTCTCGCACCTCTCATACATTCCCCTGTATCGCCGTGGTTTCGCGCACATCCCATAGGTTCCACTATATTGCCCTGTTTTTGCGCACCTCTCATGTCTTCCCCTATATCACGGTGTTTTCGCGCACCTCTCATAGCATCCCCTATATCGCTGTGCCTTCGCGCACCTCTCATAACTTCCCCTATATGGCCCTGTTTTCGCGCACCTCCCATACCTTCCCCAATATCGCTGTGTTTTCGTGCACCTCTCATACCTTCCCTTATCTCGCTGTGTTTTCAGGCACCTCTCATAACTTCTCCTATATCGCCGTATTTTTGCGCACCTCTCATGGCTTCCCCAATATCGCCGCGTTTTCATGCACATCTCATAACGTCCCATATATCACTGTGTATTCGCGCACCTCCCATAGCATCCCTTATATTGCTGTGCCTTCCCACACCTCTCATACCTTCCCCTATATCGCCCTGTTTTCGTACAACTTCCATACCTTCCCCTATATCGCTGTGTTTTCATGCACCTCTCATACCTCCCCCTATATCGCTGTGTTTTCACGGACCTCTCATAATTTCCCCTATATCGCCGTATTTTTGCACACCTCTCATGGCTTCCCCAATATCGCCGTGTTTTCATGCACATCTCATAACGTCTCCTATATCTCTGTGTATTCACGTACCTCCCATAGCATCCCCTATATCGCCGTGCCTTCGGGCATCGCTCATACCTTCTCCTATATCGCCCTGTTTCCCGTGCACCTCCCATGGCTTCGCCTACATCGCTGTGTTTTTGAGCACCTCTCATACCTTCCCCTATATCGCCATGGTTTCGCGCACCTCTCATTTCTTCACCTATATCGCTGTGTTTCCGCTCCTCTCATTACTTCCCCCATATCGCTCTGTGTTCTCGCACTTTCCCTGTATCAACGTGTTTTCGCGCACCTCTCATAATTTCACCTATATCGCCGTGCTCTTGCACACCTCTCATATCTTCCCCTATATCACTGTGTTTTCGCGCACATCCAATAGCGTCCCCTATATCGCTCCATTTTCACGCACCTCTCATGTCTTCCCCTATATCACTGTGTTTTCGTGCATCTCCCATACCATCCCCTATATTGCTGTGTTTCGCACACGTCTCATACCTTCCCCTATATCGCCCTGTTTTCGAGCACCTCCCATACCTTCCCCTATATCGCTGTGTTTTCGTGCACCTTTCAGACCACCCCTTATATCGCCGTGTTTACACGCACCTCTCATACCTGCCCCTATATCACCATGTTTTTATGCACATCTCATACCGTCTCCTATATCGCTCTGTTTTCGCGCACCTCCCATAGCATCCCCTATATCGCTGTGCCTTCGTCACCTCTCATACGTTCCCCTATATCGCCCTGTTTCGCGCATCTCCTATACCTTCCCTTATATCACTGCGCTTTCGTGCACCTTTCATACCTTCCCCTGTATCGCTGTGTTTTCGCACACATCTCATAACTTCTCCTATATCGCTGTGTTTTTGTGCACCTCTCATACCTTCCCTAATATCACTACGTTTTCATGCACATCTCATCACGTCCACTATATCGCTGTGTATTCACGCACCTCCCATAGCATCCCCTATATCGCTGTGCCTTGAGCACCTCTCATAGCTTCCCCTATATCGCTGTCTTTTCACGCACATCCCATAGATTCACCTTTATCGCTGTGTTATTGCTCACCTCTCATAGCTTCCCCTGTATCACCGTGTCTTTGCTCACCTCTCATAGCTTCTCCCTATATCGCCGTGTTTTCGCGCACCTCTCATGTCTTCACCTGGATCGCTATGTTTTTCGCTCCTCTCATTACTTCCCCTATATCGCTGTGTTTTCTCACACCTCTGATACATTCTCCTGTATCGCCGTGTTTTCACGCACCTCTCATAATTTCCCCTATATCGCCGTGTTTTCGCTCACGTCCCATAGCGTCCCCTATTACGCTGTGTTTTCGGGCACCTCTCATACCTTCCCCTAAATTGCCGTGTTTTCATGCACATCTCATAGCGTCCCCTATATCGCTGTATATTCCTGCACCTCCCATAGCACCCCTATATAACGGTGCCTTCGCGTACCTCTCATGCCTTCCCCTATATCGCTGTCTTTTCGCGCACCTCTCATAACTTCGTCTACTTGCTGTTTTCTGCGCACCTCTCATACCTTCCCCTATATCGATGTATTTTTGCAACATCTCATACCTTCCTCTATATTGATGTGTTTCATGCACATCTCATAACGTCCCCTATATCGCTGGGTATTTGCGCAACTCCCATACCATTCCCTATATCACTGTGCCTTCGCGCACCTCTCATGCATTCCTTATATCGCCCTGTTTTCGCGCACCTCCTATAGCTTTGCGTACATTGCTGTTTTCGCGCACCTCTCATAATTTCACCTATATCGCCGTGCTCTCGCCCACCTCTCATATCTTCCCCTATATCACTGTGTTTTCGCGCACGTCCAATAGCGTCCCCTATATCGCTCCGTTTTCACGCACCTCTCATGTCTTCCCCATATCACTGTGTTTTCGTGCATCTCCCATACCATCCCCTATATTGCTGTGTTTCGCACACGTCTCATACCTTTCCCTATATCGCCCTGTTTTCGAGCACCTCCCATACCTTCCCCTATATCGCTGTGTTTTCGTGCACCTTTCATACCACCCCTTATATCGCCGTGTTTACACGCACCTCTCATACCTGCCCCTATATCACCATGTTTTTATGCACATTTCATACCGTCTCCTATATCGCTGTGTTTTCGCGCACCTCCCATAGCATCCCCTATATCGCTGTGCCTTCGTCACCTCTCATACGTTCCCCTATATCGCCCTGTTTCGCGCATCTCCTATACCTTCCCTTATATCACTGCGCTTTCGTGCACCTTTCATACCTTCCCCTGTATCGCTGTGTTTTCGCACACATCTCATAACTTCTCCTATATCGCTGTGTTTTTGTGCACCTCTCATACCTTCCCTAATATCACTATGTTTTCATGCACATCTCATCACGTCCACTATATCGCTGTGTATTCACGCACCTCCCATAGCATCCCCTATATCGCTGTGCCTTGAGCACCCCTCATAGCTTCCCCTATATCGCTGTCTTTTCACGCACATCCCATAGATTCACCTATATCGCTGTGTTATTGCTCACCTCTCATAGCTTCCCCTGTATCACCGTGTTTTTGCTCACCTCTAATAGCTTCCCCTATATCGCCAAGTTTCGCGCACCTCTCATGTCTTCACCTAGATCGCTATGTATTCCATCCTCTCAATACTTCCCCTATACCGCTGTGTTTTCTCGCACATCTGATACATTCTCCAGTATCGCCATGTTTTCGCGCACCTGTCATAATTTCCCCTATATTGCCCTGTTTTCGCGCACCTCTCATGTATTCCACTAATTAGCTGTGTTTTCTGGCACCTCTGATGCATTCCCCTGTAACGCCAAGTTTTCGCGCAGCTCTCATACCTTCCCCTATATCGCTGTGTTTTCGCAAACCTCTCATTGCTTCCCGACTATCGCCGTGTATTCATGCACATCTCATACCTTCCCCTATATCGCTATGTTTCGCGCACCTCCCATAGCTTCGTCTACATCGCTGTTTTCGCGCACCTCTCATACCTTCCCCTATATCGATGTATTTTTGCAACATCTCATACCTTCCCCTATATTGATGTGTTTCATGCACATCTCATAACGTCCCCTATATCGCTGGGTATTTGCGCAACTCCCATACCATTCCCTATATCACTGTGCCTTCGCGCACCTCTCATGCATTCCCTTATATCGCCCTGTTTTCGCGCACCTCCTATAGCTTTGCGTACATTGCTGTTTTCGCGCACCTCTCATACCTTCCCCTATATCGATGTATTTTTGCGCACATCTCATAACGTCCCCTATATCGCTGTGTATTTGCGCACCTCCCATACCATCCCCTAAATCACTGTGCCTTCACGCACCTCTCATGCATTCCCGTATATCGCTGTGTTTTTGCACACCGCTCATACCTTCCCCAATATCACCGTGTTTTCATGCACATCTCATAACGTCCCCAATGTCGCTGGTTTTCACACACGTCTCATAACTTCCCTATATCGCCCTGTTTTCGCGCTCCTCTCATACCTTCACCTATATCACTATGTTTTCACGCAGCTCTCATACCTTCCCCTATATCGATGTATTTTTGCGCACATCTCATAACTTCCCCTATATCGCTGTGCTTTCGCGCACCTCCCATAGCTTCGCCTACATCGCTGTTTTCGTGCACATCCCTTAGCTTCACCTTGATCGCTGTGTTATTGCTCACCTCTCATAGCTTACCCTATATCGCCGTGTTTTCACGCATCTCGCATGTCTTCAGCTATATCGCTATGTTTTCGCTCCTATCATTACTTCCCCTATATTGCTGTGTTTTCTTGCACCTCTGATACATTCTCCTGTATTGCCATGTTTTCGCGCACCTCTTACAATTTCCCCTATATCGTCGTGTTCTCGCACACCTCTCATACCTTCCCCTATATCACTGTTTTTTTGCGCATGTCCCATAGCGTCCCCTATATCGCTGTGTTTTCTCGCACCTCTGATACATTCCCTGTATCGCCGTGGTTTCGCGCACATCCCACAGATTCTACTATATTGCCCTGTTTCTGCGCAACTCTTATGTCTTCCCCATATCGCTGTGCCTTTGCGCACTTTCCATACCTTCCCCTATATCGCCCTGTTTTCGCGCACCTCCCATAACTACCCCAATATCGCTGTGTTTTCGTGCACCTCTCATACCTTCCCTTATATCGTTCTGTTTTCACGCACCTCTCATAAATTCTCCTATATCGCTGTATTTTTGCGCAGTTCTTATACCTTCCCCTATATTTCCGTGTTTTCATGCACATCTCATAACGTCCCCTATATCGCTGTGTATTCGCGCGCCTCCCATAGTATCCCTTATATTGCTGTGCCTTCGCGCACATCTCATACCTTCCCCTATTTCGCCCTGTTTTCGCACACCTCCATACCGTCCCTATATCGCTGTATTTTCGCACACCTCTCATGGCTTCCCTATATCGCTGTGTTTTCACGCACCTCTCATAATTTCTCCTTATCGCCGTATTTTTGCGCAACTCTCGTGGCTTCCCCAATATCTCCGTGTTTTCATGCACATCTCTTAACGTCCCATATATCGCTGTGTATTCGCGCACCTGCCATAGCATATCCTATATCGCTGTGCCTTCGCTCACCTCTCATAACTTCCCCTATATCGCCCTGTTTTCGCGCACCTTCCATACCTTCCCCCATATTGCAGTGTTTTCGTGCTCCTCTCATACCTCCCCTATATCACTGTGTTTTCACGCAGCTCTCATACCTTCCCCTATATCGCTGTCTTTTCACGCACATCCCATAGCTTCACCTTTATCGCTGTGTTATTGCTCACCTCTCATAGATTCCCCTATATCGCCGTGTTTTTGCTCACCTCTCATAGCTTCCCATATATCGCCGTGTTTTCGCGCACCTCTCATGTCTTCACCTAGATCGCTATGTTTTCGCTCTTCTCATTAATTCCCCTATATCGCTGTGTTTTCTCGCACATCTGATATATTCTCCTGTATCGCCGTGTTTTCGCGCACCTCTCATAATTTCGCCTATATCGCCGTGTTCTCGCACACCTCTCATACCATCCCCTATATCACTGTGTTTTCGCGCACGTCCCATAGCTTCCACTACATTGCCCTGTTTTCGCACACCTCTCATGTCTTCCCCTACATCGCTGTGTTTTCTCACACCTCTGATGCATTCCCCTATAACGCCAAGATTTCGCGGACCTCTCTACTTTCCCCTATATCGCCGTGTTCTCGCGCAGCTCGCATACCTTCCCCTATATCACTGTGTTTTCACGCACGTCCCATGGAGTCCCCTATATTGCTGTGTTTTGGCGCAGCTCTCATACCTTCCCCTATATCGCCCTGTGTTCATGCACATCCCATAGCTCTCACTACATTGCCCTGTTTTCGCGCACCTCTGATGTCTCCCCTACATCGCTGTGTTTTTGCTTCTCTCATAACTTCCCCTATATCGCTGTGTTTTCTCGCACCTCTGATGCATTCCCCTGTATCGCCGTGTTTTTGCGCACCTCTCATACTTTCCCCTATATCGCCGTGTTTTCACGCATCTCTCATTTCTTCCCCGATATCTCCATGTTTTCATGCACATCTCATACCGTCCCCTATATCACTGTGCCTTCGCGCACCTCTCATACCTTCCCCTATATCGCTGTGTTTTCGTGCACCTCTCATACCTTCACACCTTCCCCTATATCACTGTGTTTTCACTCACCTCTCATAACTTCTCATATATCGCCGTGTTTTCGCGGACCTCTCATAATTTCCCCTATATAGCCATGTTCTTACACACCTCTGATACCTTCCACTATATCACTGTGTTTCGCGCACGTCCCATACCTTCCCTTTTATCGTTGTGTTTTCGTGCACCTCTCATACCTCCCTTATATTGCTGTGTTTTTGCGCATCTCTCATGGCTTCCCCAATATTGCCGTGTATTCATGCACATCTCATACCGTCCCTTATATCGCTGTGCTTTCGCGCACCTCCCATAGCTATGCCCACATTGCTGTGTTTTCGCGCACCTCTCATAACTTCTCATATATCGCCGTGTTTTCGCGGACCTCTCATAATTTCCCTTATATAGTCATGTTCTTGCACACCTCTCATAACTTCCACTATATCACTGTGTTTTCGCGCACGTCCCATAGCATCCCCTGTATCGCTGTGTTTTCGGGCACCTCTCATACCTTTCCTTGTATCGCCATGCTTTCGCGCATATCCCATAGCTTCCACTATATAGCCCTGTTTTCGAGCACTCTCATGTCTTCCCCTATATCACTGTGTTTTCGCGCACCTCCCATACCTTCCCCTATATTGCTGTGTTTTCACGCACCTCTCATAACTTCTCCTATATCGCTGCATTTTTGCGCACCTCTCATACCTTCCCCTATATCGCCGTGTTTTCAATCACATCTCATAACGTCCCCATATTGCTCTGTATTCGCGCACCTCCCATAGAATCCCCTATATCGCTGTGCCTTCGCGCACATCTCATACCTTCCCTTTTATCGTTGTGTTTTCGTGCACCTCTCATACCTTCCCCTATATTGCTGTGTTTTCGCGCATCTCTCATGGCTTTCCCAATATTGCCGTATATTCATGCACATCTCATACCGTCCCTTATATCGCTGTGCTTTCGCGCAGCTCCCATAGCTACGCCCACGTCGCTGTGTTTTCGCGCACCTCTCATACATTCCCCTATATCGCTGTCTTTTAGCGCACATCCCATAACTTCATCTTTATCGCTGTGTTTTTGCTCAACTCTCATAGCTTCCCCTATATCACTGTGTTTTCACGCACCTCTCATGTCTTCACCTATATCGCTATGTTTTCGCTCCTGTCATTACTTCCATTATATCGCTGTGTTTTCTCACACCTCTGATACATTCCCCTGTATCGCCGTGTTGTCACGCACCTCTCATAATTTCTCCTACATCGCTGTATTCTCGCACACCTCTCATACCTTCCCTATATCGCCCTGTTTTCGCACACCTCCCATTCCTTCCCCTGTATCGCTGTGTTTTAGTGCACCTCTCATACCTTCCCCTATATCGATGTATTTTTGCACACATCTCATACCTTCCCCTATATTGATGTGTTTTCATGCACATCTCATAACGTCCCCTATATCGCTGGGTATTTGCGCAACTCCCATACCATCCTTATATCACTGTGCCTTCGCGCACCTCTCATGCATTCCCGTATATAGCCCTGTTTTCACGCACCTCCTATAGCTTTGCTTACATTGCTGTTTTCGCGCACCTCTCATACCTTCCCCTATATCGATGTATTTTTGCGCACATCTCATAACGTCCCCTATATCGCTGTGTATTTGCGCACCTCCCATACCATCCCCTATATCACTGTGCCTTCGCGCACCTCTCATGCATTCCCGTATATCACTGTGTTTTTGCACACCGCTCATACCTTCCCCAATATCACCGTGTTTTCATGCACATCTCATAACGTCCCCAATGTCGCTGGGTTTTCACACACCTCTCATAACTTCCCCTATATCGCCCTGTTTTCGCGCTCCTCTCATACCTTCACCTATATCACTATGTTTTCACGCAGCTCTCATACCTTCCCCTATATCGATGTATTTTTGCGCACATCTCATACCTTCCCCTATATCGCTGTGCTTTCGCGCACCTCCCATAGCTTCGCCTACATCGCTGTTTTCGTGCACATCCCTCAGCTTCACCTTGATCGCTGTGTTATTGCTCACCTCTCATAGCTTACCCTATATCGCCGTGTTTTCACGCACCTCGCATGTCTTCACCTATATCACTGTTTTCACTCCTATCATTACTTCCCCTATATCGCTGTGTTTTCTCGCACCTCTGATACATTCTCCTGTATTGCTATGTTTTCGTGCACCTCTTACAATTTCCCCTATATCGTCGTGTTCTCGCACACCTCTCATACCTTCCCCGATATCACTGTTTTTTTGCGCATGTCCCATAGCATCCCCTATATCGCTGTGTTTTCTGGCACCTCTGATACATTCTCCTGTATAGCCGTGGTTTCGCGCACATGCCACAGGTTCCACTATATTGCCCTGTTTCTGCGCAGTTCTTATACCTTCCCCTATATTGCCGTGTTTTCGTGCACATCTCATAACGTCCCCTGTATCACTGTGTATTCGCGCACCTCCCATAGCATCCCTTATATTGCTATGCCTTCGCGCACATCTCATACCTTCCCCTATGTCGCCCTGTTTTCGCACACCTCCCATACCGTCACCTATATCGCTGTATTTTTGCACACCTCTCATGGCTTCACCAATATCGCTGTGTTTTCATGCACATCTCATAACGTCCCCTATATCGCTATGTATTCGCGCACCTCCCATAGCATCCCTTATATTGCTGTGCCTTCGCGCACCTCTCATACATTCCTCTATATCGCTCTGTTTGCGCGCACCTTCCATACCTCCCCCTATATCGCTGTGTTTTCACGCACCTCTCATAATTTCTCCTTATCGCCGTATTTTTGCGCACCTCTCATGGTTTCCCCAATATCGCCGTGTTTTCATGCACATCTTAACGTCCCATATATCGCTGTGCATTCGCGCACCTGCCATAGCATCCCCTATATCGCTGTGCCTTAACGCACCTCTCATACCTTCCCCTATGTCGCCCTGTTTTCGCACACCTCCCATAGCATCCCCTATATCGCTGTGCCTTCGCGCACCGCTCATACCTTCCCCTATATCGCCCTGTTTACCACGCACCTCCCATGGCTTTGCCTACATCGCTGTGTTTTTGTGCACCTCTCATACCTTCCCCTATATCGCCCTGTTTTTGCGCACATCCCATAACTTCACCTTTATCACTGTGTTATTGCTTACCTCTCATAGCTTCCCCTATATCGCCGTGTTTTCGTGCACCTCTCATGTCTTCACCTATATAGCTGTGTTTCTGCACCTCTCATTACTTCCCCTATATCACTCTGTGTTCTCGCACTTCTGATACAGTTCCCTGTATCAGCGTGTTTCGCGCACCTCTCATAATTTCACCTATATCGCCCTCTTCTCGCACACCTCTCATATCTTCCCCTATATCACTGTTTTTTTGTGCATGTCCCAAAGCATCCCCTATATCGCGGTGTTTTCTCGCCCCTCTGATACATTACCCTGTATCGTCGTGGTTTCGCGCACATCCCATACCTTCCCCAATATCGCTGTGTTTTCGTGCACCTCTCATACCTTCCCTTATCTCGCTGTGTTTTCACGCACCTCTCATAACTTCTCCTATATCACTGTATTTTTGTGCAGCTCTTATACCTTCCCCTATATCGCTGTGTTTTCATGCACATCTCATAGCGTCCTCTATATCACTGTATATTCACGCACTTCCCATAGCATCCCTTATATTGCTGTGCCTTCGCTCACCTCTCATACCTTCCCCTATATCGCCCTGTTTTCGCGCACCTTCCATTCCTTCCCCTATATCGCTGTGTTTTCATGCACCTCTCATACCTCCCCCTATATCGCTGTGTTTTCACGCACCGCTCATAATTTCTCCTATATCGCCGTATTTTTGCTCACCTCTCATGGCTTCTCCAATATCACCGCATTTTCATGCACATCTCTTAACGTCCCATATATCGCTGTGTATTCGCGCAACTGCCATAACATCCCCTATATCGCTGCGCCTTCACGCACCTCTCATACCTTCCCCTATATCGCCCTGTTTCCCGTGCACCTCCCATGGCTTCGCCTACATCGCTGCGTTTTTGCGCACCTCTCATACCTTCCCCTATATCGCCGTGTTCTCGCACAGCTCTCATATCTTCCCCTATATCACTGTGTTTTCGCGCACATCCAGTAGCGTCCCCTATATCGCTCTGTTTTCACGCACCTCTCATGTCTTCCCCTATATCACTGTGTTTTCGTGCATCTCCCATACCATCCCCTATATTGCTGTGTTTCGCACACGTATCATACCTTTCCCTATATCACCCTGTTTTCGAGCAGCTCCCATACCTTCCCCTATATCGCTGTGTCTTCGTTTACCTCTCATAAGTCCCCTTATATCGCTGTGTTTTCACGCACCTCTCATAACTTCCCCTGTATTGCTGTATTTTTGCTCACCTCTCATAACTTCCCCTATATTGCCATGTTTTTATCAACATCTCATAACGTCCCCTATATCGCTGTGTATTCGCGCACCTCCCATAGCATCCCCTATATCGCTGTGCCTTCGCGCACCTCTCATACCTTCCCTTATATCGCCCTGTTTTCGCGCACATCCCATACCTTCCATTATATTGCACTGTTTTCGCGCACCTCTCATGTCTTCCACTACATCGCTGTGTTTTCTGGCACCTCTGATGCATTCCCCTGTAACACCAAGTTTTCGCGCACCTCTCATACTTTCCCCTATATCGCCGTGTTTACGCGCACCTCTCATACCGTCTCCTATATCGCTGTGTTTTCGCGCACCTCCCATAGCATCCCCTATATCGCTGTGCCTTCGTGCACCTCTCATACCTTCCCCTGTATCGCCCTGTTTTCGCGCACCTCCTATACCTTCCCTTATATCACTGCATTTTCGTGCACCTTTCATATCTTCCCCTATATCGCTGTGTTTTCGCACACCTCTCATAACTTTTCCTATATCGCTGTGTTTTGTGCACCTCTCATACCTTCCCTAATATCACTGCATTTTCATGCACATCTCATCACGTCCACTATATCGCTGTGTATTCACGCACCTCCCATAGCATCCCCTATACCGCTGTGCCTTGCGAACCTCTCATAGGTTCCACTATATCGCTGTGTTTTTGCTCACCTCTCATAGCTTTCCCTATATCGCCATGTTTTCGCGCACCTCTCATGTCTTCACCTCGATCGCTATGTATTCGATCCTCTCAATACTTCCCCTATATCTCTGTGTTTTCTCACACATCTGATACATTCTCCCGTATCGCCGTGTTTTCGCACACCTCTCATAATTTCCCCTATTTCGCCGTGTTCTCGCGCACCTCTCATAACTTCCCCTATGTTTTCCCCTGTGTTTTCGCGCACGTCCCATTGCGTCCCCTATATCGCTGTGTTTTCGCGCACCTCTCATACCTTCCCCTATATCGCTGTGTTTTCACGCACCTCTCTTAACTTCTCCTATATCGCTGTGATTTTGCACACGTCTCATACCTTCCCCTATATCGCTGTGTTTTCAGGCACCTCTCATGGTTTCCCCAATATCGCCGTGTATTCATGCACATCTCATACCGTCCCCTATATCGCTGTGTTTTCGCACACCTCCCATAGCTTCGCCTACATCGCTGTTTTCGCGCATATCCCATAGCTTCACCTTGATCGCTGTGTTATTGCTCACCTCTCATAGCTTACCCTGTATCGCCATGCTTTCGCGCACCTCGCATGTCTTAACCTATATCACTATGTTTTCACTCCTATCATTACTTCCCCTATATCGCTGTGTTTTCTCGCACCTCTGATACATTCTCCTGTATTGCCATGTTTTCGCGCACCTCTTACAATTTCCCCTATATCGCCGTGTTCTCATACACCTCTCATACCTTCCCCTATATCACTGTCTTTTTGCTCATGTCCTATAACGTCCCCTATATCGCTGTGTTTTCTCGCACCTCTGATACATTCCCCTGTCTCGCCGTGGTTTCGCGCACATCACATAGGTTCCCCTATATCACCCTGTTTTCGCGCACCTCCCATACCTTCCCCAATATCGCTTTGTTTTCGTGCACCTCTCCTACCTTCCCTTATATCGCTGTGTTTCCACGCACCTCTCATAACTTCTCCTATATCGCTGCATTTTTGCGCAGCTCTTATACCTTCCCCTATATTGCCGTGTTTTCATGCACATCTCATAATGTCCCCTATATCGCTGCGTATTCGCGCACCTCCCATAGCATCCCTTATATTGCTGTGTCTTCGCGCACCTCTCATACCTTCCTCTATATCGCTGTGTTTTCACGCACCTCTCATAACTTCCCCTATATCGCTGTGTTTTTGTGCACCTCTCATAACTTCCCTAATATCGCTGCGTCTTCATGCACATCTCATACCGTCCCCTATATCTCTGTGTATTCACACAACTCCCATAGCATCCCCTGTATCGCTGTGCCTTCGCGCACCTCTCATACCTTCCCCTATATCGGCATGTTTTCATGCACATCTCATAACGTCCCCTATATCGCTGTATTTTTGCGCAGCTCTTATACCTTCCCCTATATTGCCGTGTTTTCATGCACATCTCATAATGTCCTCTATATCGCTGCGTATTCGCGCACCTCCCATAGCATCCCTTATATTGCTGTGTCTTCGCGCACCTCTCATACCTTCCTCTATATCGCCCTGTTTTCGCGCACCTTCCATAACCTTCCTTATATCACTGTGTTTTCATGCACCTCTCATACCTCCCCCTATATCGCTGTGTTTTCACACACCTCTCATAATTTCTCCTATATCGCCATATTTTTGTGCACCACTCATGGCTTCCCCAATATCGCCGTGTTTTCATGCACATCTATTATCGTCTCATATATCGCTGTGTATTCGCGCACCGGCCATAGCATCCCCTATCTCGCTGTGACTTCGCGCACCTCCCATACCTCCCCCTATAATGCCGTGTTTTTATGCACATCTCATACCGTCCCCTATATTACTGTGTTTTAGCGCACCTCCCATACCTTCCCCTATATCGCTGTGTTTTTGTGCACCTCTGATACCTTCCCCAATATCGCCCTGTTTTCGCGCATCTCCTATACCTTCCCTTATATTGCTGCGTATTCGTGCACCTCTCATAACTTCCCGTACATTGCCCAGCGTTCGCCAACCTCTTATACCTTCCCTTGTATCGCTGCATTTTCGTGCACCTCTCATACCTTCCCCTATATCGCTATGTTTTCATGCACATCTCATAACGTCCCCTATTTCGCTGTGTATTCGTGCACCTCCCATAACATTCCCTATATCGCTCTGCCTTCACGCACCTCTCATACCTTCCCCTATATCACCGTGTTTTCATGCACATCTCATAACGTCCCCTATATTGCTGGGTTTTCACGCACCTCTCATAACTACCACTATATCGCTGTGTTTTCGCACACCTCTCATGGTTTCCGGTCTATCGCCGTGTATTCATGCACATCTCATATCGTCCCGTATATCGCTGTGCTTTCGCGCACCTCTCATACCTTCCCCTATATCGCTGTGTTTTTGTGCACCTCTCATACCTTCACTAACATCGTTGCATTTTCATACACATCTCATCATGTCCCCTATATCGCTGTGCATTCACGCACCTCCCATAGTATCCCCTATGTTGCTGTGCCTTCGCGCACCTCTCATACCTTCCCCTATATCGCAGTCTTTTCGCGCACATCCCATAGATTCACCTTTATCGCTGTATTATTGTTCACCTCTCATAGCTTCCCCTGTATTGCCGTGTTTTTGCTCACCTCTCATAGCTTCCCCTATATCGCACTGTTTTCGTGCACCACCCATACCTTCCCCGATATCGCTGTGTTTTCGTGCTCCTCTCATACCTTCCCCTATATCGCTGTGTTTTCTCGCACCTCCGATACATTCTCCTGTATTGCCATGTTTTCGCGCACCTCTTACAATTTCCCCTATATCGCAGTGATCACGCACACCTCTCATACCTTCCCCTATATCACTGATTTTTTGCGCATGTCCCATAGCTTCCCCTATATCGCTGTTTTCGCGCACCTCTCATAACTTCCCCAATATCACCCTGTTATCACGCACATCGCCTAGCTTCCACTATATTGCCCTGTTTTCGCGCACCTCTCATGTCTTCCCCTATATCAGTGTGTTTTCACACACCTCCCATCGCATCCCCTATATCGCTGTGCCTTGCGCACCTCTCATAGCTTCCCCTATATTGCTGTCTTTTCGCGCACATCTCCATAGATTCAGCTTTATCGCTGTGTTTTTGCTCTCCTCTCATAACTTCCCCTGCATTGCCGTGTTTTTGCTCACCTGTCATGTCTTCACCTAGATCACTATGTTTTCGCTCCTCTCAATACTTCCCCTATAGCGCAGTGTTATCTCGCACAATTGATACATTCTCCCGTATCGCCGTGTTTTCGCACACCTCTCATAATTTCCCCAATATCGCCGTGTTCTCGCACACCTCTCATAACTTCCCCTATATCGCTGTGTTTTCGCGCACCTCTCATATCGTCCCCTATATCGCCCTGTTTTCGCGCACATCCCATACCTTCCACTATATTGCCCTATTTTCGCGCACCGCTCATGTCTTCCACTACATCGCTGTGTTTTCTGCACCTCTGATGCATTCCCATGTAACGCCAAGTTTTCGCGCACCTCTCGTACTTTCCCCTATATCGCCGTGTTTACGCACACCTCTCATAGTTTTCCCTATATCACTGTGTTTTCGCACACGTCCCATTGCGTCCCCTGTATCGCTGTGTTTTCGCGCACCTCTCATACCTTCCCCTATATAGCCCTATTTTCATGCACATCCCATAGCTTCCACTATATTGCCCTGTTTTCGCGCACCTCTCATGTATTCCACTACATCACTGTGTTTTCTGGCACCTCTGATGCATTCCCCTGTAACGCCAAGTTTTCGCGCACCTCTCATACTTTCCATTATATCGCCCTGTTTACGCGCACCTCTCCTACCTCTCCCTATATCGCCATGTTTTTATGCACATTTCATACCGTCTCCTATATCGCTGTGTTTTCGCACACCTCCCATAGCATCCCCTATATTGCTGTGCCTTCGTGCACCTCTCATACCTTCCCCTATATCGCCCTGTTTTCGGGCACCTATTATGTATTCCACTACATCGCTGTGTTTTCTGGCACCTCTGATGCATTCCCCTGTAACGCCAAGTTTTCGCGCACATCTCATACTTTCCCCTATATCGCCGTGTTTACGCGCACCTCTCATACCTCCCCCTATATCGCCATGTTTTTATGCACATTTCATACCGTCTCCTATATCGCTGTTTTCTCGCGCACCTCCCATAGCATCCCCTATATCGCTGTGCCTTCATGCACCTCTCATACCTTCCCCTAAATCGCCCTGTTTTCGCGCACCTCCTATACCTTCCCTTATATCGCTGTGTTTTCGTGCACCTCTCATACCTTCCCGTATAACGCTGTGTTTTCATGCACATCTCATAACGTCCCCTATTTCGCTGTGTATTCGTGCAATTCCCATAACATCCCCTATATCGCTGTGCCTTCGCGCACCTCTCATACCTTCCCCTATAATGCCGTGTTTTCATGCACATCTCATAACGTCCCCTATATCGCTGGGTTTTCACACACCTCTCATAACTTCCCCTATATCACCCTGCTTTCGAGCACCTCCCATACCTTCCCCTATATCGCTGTGTTTTCGTGTACCTCTCATACCTCCCCCTATATTGCTGTGTTTTCGCGCACCTCTAATAACTTCTCCTATATTGCTGTATTATTGCGCACCTCTCATAACTTCCCCTATATCGCCGTGTTTTCATGCACCTCTCATACCTTCCCTATATCGCTGTGTTTTCACACACCTCTCATAACTTCCCCTATATCGCTGTGTTTTTGTGCACCTCTCATAACTTCCCTAATATCGCTGCGTCTTCATGCACATCTCATCACGTCCCCTATATCTCTGTGTATTCACACAACTCCCATAGCATCCCCTGTATCGCTGTGCCTTCGCGCACCTCTCATACCTTCCCCTATATCGGCATGTTTTCATGCACATCTCATAACGTCCCCTATATCGCTGTATTTTTGCGCAGCTCTTATACCTTCCCCTATATTGCCGTGTTTTCATGCACATCTCATAATGTCCTCTATATCGCTGCGTATTCGCGCACCTCCCATAGCATCCCTTATATTGCTGTGTCTTCGCGCACCTCTCATACCTTCCTCTATATCGCCCTGTTTTCGCGCACCTTCCATAACCTTCCTTATATCACTGTGTTTTCATGCACCTCTCATACCTCCCCCTATATCGCTGTGTTTTCACACACCTCTCATAATTTCTCCTATATCGCCATATTTTTGTGCACCACTCATGGCTTCCCCAATATCGCCGTGTTTTCATGCACATCTATTATCGTCTCATATATCGCTGTTTATTCGCGCACCGGCCATAGCATCCCCTATCTCGCTGTGACTTCGCGCACCTCCCATACCTCCCCCTATAATGCCGTGTTTTTATGCACATCTCATACCGTCCCCTATATTACTGTGTTTTAGCGCACCTCCCATACCTTCCCCTATATCGCTGTGTTTTTGTGCACCTCTGATACCTTCCCCAATATCGCCCTGTTTTCGCGCATCTCCTATACCTTCCCTTATATTGCTGCGTATTCGTGCACCTCTCATAACTTCCCGTACATTGCCCAGCGTTCGCCAACCTCCTATACCTTCCCTTGTATCGCTGCATTTTCGTGCACCTCTCATACCTTCCCCTATATCGCTATGTTTTCATGCACATCTCATAACGTCCCCTATTTCGCTGTGTATTCGTGCACCTCCCATAACATTCCCTATATCGCTCTGCCTTCACGCACCTCTCATACCTTCCCCTATATCACCGTGTTTTCATGCACATCTCATAACGTCCCCTATATTGCTGGGTTTTCACGCACCTCTCATAACTACCACTATATCGCTGTGTTTTCGCACACCTCTCATGGTTTCCGGTCTATCGCCGTGTATTCATGCACATCTCATATCGTCCCGTATATCGCTGTGCTTTCGCGCACCTCTCATACCTTCCCCTATATCGCTGTGTTTTTGTGCACCTCTCATACCTTCACTAACATCGTTGCATTTTCATACACATCTCATCATGTCCCCTATATCGCTGTGCATTCACGCACCTCCCATAGTATCCCCTATGTTGCTGTGCCTTCGCGCACCTCTCATACCTTCCCCTATATCGCAGTCTTTTCGCGCACATCCCATAGATTCACCTTTATCGCTGTATTATTGTTCACCTCTCATAGCTTCCCCTGTATTGCCGTGTTTTTGCTCACCTCTCATAGCTTCCCCTATATCGCACTGTTTTCGTGCACCACCCATACCTTCCCCGATATCGCTGTGTTTTCGTGCTCCTCTCATACCTTCCCCTATATCGCTGTGTTTTCTCGCACCTCCAATACATTCTCCTGTATTGCCATGTTTTCGCGCACCTCTTACAATTTCCCCTATATCGCAGTGTTCACGCACACCTCTCATACCTTCCCCTATATCACTGTTTTTTTGCGCATGTCCCATAGCTTCCCCTATATCGCTGTTTTCGCGCACCTCTCATAACTTCCCCAATATCACCCTGTTATCACGCACATCGCCTAGCTTCCACTATATTGCCCTGTTTTCGCGCACCTCTCATGTCTTCCCCTATATCAGTGTGTTTTCGCACACATCCCATAGCATACCCTATATTGCTGTGCCTTCGCACACCTCTCATACCTTCCTCTATATCGCCTTGTTCTCGACCACCTCCCATACCTTCCCCTTATCGCTGTTTTTTCGTGTACCTCTCATACCTCCCCCTATATCGCTGTATTTTCACGCACCTCTCATAGCGTCCCCTATATCGCTGTGTATTCGCGCACCTCCCATAGCATCCCCTATATCGCTGTGCCTTTGCGCACCTCACATACCTTCCCCTATATCGCCCTGTTTTCGCGCACATCCGATTCCTTCCCCTATATCGCTGTGCTTTCGTGCACCTCCGATTCCTTCCCCTATATCGCTGCGCCTTCGTGCACCTTTCATACCTTCCCCTATATCGCTGTGTTTTCACACACCTCTCATAACTTCTCCTATATCGCTGTGTTTTTGTGCACCTCTCATACCTTCCCTAATATCGCTGAGTTTTCATGCACATCTCATCACATCCCCTATATCGCTGTATATTCACACACCTCCCATCGCATCCCCTATATCGCTGTGCCTTGCGCACCTCTCATAGCTTCCCCTATATTGCTGTCTTTTCGCGCACATCTCCATAGATTCAGCTTTATCGCTGTGTTTTTGCTCTCCTCTCATAGCTTCCCCTGCATTGCCGTGTTTTTGCTCACCTGTCATGTCTTCACCTAGATCACTATGTTTTCGCTCCTCTCAATACTTCCCCTATAGCGCAGTGTTATCTCGCACAATTGATACATTCTCCCGTATCGCCGTGTTTTCGCACACCTCTCATAATTTCCCCAATATCGCCGTGTTCTCGCACACCTCTCATAACTTCCCCTATATCGCTGTGTTTTCGCGCACCTCTCATATCTTCCCCTATATCGCCCTGTTTTCGCGCACATCCCATACCTTCCACTATATTGCCCTATTTTCGCGCACCGCTCATGTCTTCCACTACATCGCTGTGTTTTCTGCACCTCTGATGCATTCCCATGTAACGCCAAGTTTTCGCGCACCTCTCGTACTTTCCCCTATATCGCCGTGTTTACGCACACCTCTCATAGTTTTCCCTATATCACTGTGTTTTCGCACACGTCCCATTGCGTCCCCTGTATCGCTGTGTTTTCGCGCACCTCTCATACCTTCCCCTATATAGCCCTATTTTCATGCACATCCCATAGCTTCCACTATATTGCCCTGTTTTCGCGCACCTCTCATGTATTCCACTACATCACTGATTTTCTGGCACCTCTGATGCATTCCCCTGTAACGCCAAGTTTTCGCGCACCTCTCATACTTT
This sequence comes from Mobula birostris, assembly GCF_030028105.1. Taxonomy (NCBI): domain Eukaryota; kingdom Metazoa; phylum Chordata; class Chondrichthyes; order Myliobatiformes; family Myliobatidae; genus Mobula; species Mobula birostris. The sequence goes on along the minus strand of NW_027278565.1, from coordinate 66,784 downwards.
CCATTATATCGCCCTGTTTACGCGCACCTCTCCTACCTCTCCCTATATCGCCATGTTTTTATGCACATTTCATACCGTCTCCTATATCGCTGTGTTTTCGCACACCTCCCATAGCATCCCCTATATTGCTGTGCCTTCGTGCACCTCTCATACCTTCCCCTATATCGCCCTGTTTTCGGGCACCTATTATGTATTCCACTACATCGCTGTGTTTTCTGGCACCTCTGATGCATTCCCCTGTAACGCCAAGTTTTCGCGCACATCTCATACTTTCCCCTATATCGCCGTGTTTACGCGCACCTCTCATACCTCCCCCTATATCGCCATGTTTTTATGCACATTTCATACCGTCTCCTATATCGCTGTTTTCTCGCGCACCTCCCATAGCATCCCCTATATCGCTGTGCCTTCATGCACCTCTCATACCTTCCCCTAAATCGCCCTGTTTTCGCGCACCTCCTATACCTTCCCTTATATCGCTGCTTTTTCGTGCACCTCTCATACCTTCCCGTATAACGCTGTGTTTTCATGCACATCTCATAACGTCCCCTATTTCGCTGTGTATTCGTGCAATTCCCATAACATCCCCTATATCGCTGTGCCTTCGCGCACCTCTCATACCTTCCCCTATAATGCCGTGTTTTCATGCACATCTCATAACGTCCCCTATATCGCTGGGTTTTCACGCACCTCTCATAACTTCCCCTATATCACCCTGCTTTCGAGCACCTCCCATACCTTCCCCTATATCGCTGTGTTTTCGTGTACCTCTCATACCTCCCCCTATATTGCTGTGTTTTCGCGCACCTCTAATAACTTCTCCTATATTGCTGTATTATTGCGCACCTCTCATAACTTCCCCTATATCGCCGTGTTTTCATGCACCTCTCATACCTTCCCTATATCGCTGTGTTTTCACACACCTCTCATAACTTCCCCTATATCGCTGTGTTTTTGTGCACCTCTCATAACTTCCCTAATATCGCTGCGTCTTCATGCACATCTCATCACGTCCCCTATATCGCTGTGTATTCACGCACCTCTCATACCTCCCCCTATATCGCTGTGCCTTGCGCACCTCTCATAACTTCCCCTATATTGCTGTCTTTTCGCGCACATCCCATAGATTCACCTTTATCGCTGTGTTATTGCTCACCTCTCATAGATTCCCCTGTATCGCCGTGTTTTTGCTCACCTCTCATAGCTTCCCTCATATGTCCGTGTCTTTGCGCACCTCTCATGTCTTCACCTAGATCGCTATGTTTTCACTCCTCTAAATACTTACCCTATATCGCTGTGTTTTCTCGCACATCTGATACATTCTCCCATATCGCCGTGTTTTCGCACACCTCTCATAATTTCCCCTATATCGCCGTGTTCTCGCACACTTCTCATACCTTCCCCTATATCACTGTGTTTTCGCGAACGTCCCATTGCGTCCCCTGTATCGTCCTGTTTTCGCGCACCTCTCATTAATTCCCCTATATCACCCTGCTTTCGAGCACCTCCCATACCTTCCCCTATATCGCTGAGTTTTCGTGTACCTCTCATACCTCCCCCTATATTGCTGTGTTTTCACGCACCTCTAATAACTTCTCCTATATTGCTGTATTATTGCGCACCTCTCATAACTTCCCCTGTATCACCGTGTTTCCGTGCACCTCTCATACCTTCCCTACATCGCTGTGTTTTCACACACCTCTCATAACTTCTCCTATATCGCTGTGTTTTTGTGCACCTCTCATACCTTCCCCTATATCGCCCTGTTTTTGTACATCTCCCATTCCTGCCTCTATATCGCTGTTTTCGTGCACCTTTCATACCTTCCCCTATATCACTGTGTTTTCACACACCTCTCATAACTTCTCCTATATCGCTGTGTTTTTGTGCACCTCTCATACCTTCCCTAATATTGCTGCGTTTTCATGCACATCTCATCACATCCCCTATATCGCTGTGTATTCGCGCACCTCCCATAGCATCCCCTATATCGCTGTTCCTTGCGCACCTCTCATACCTTCCCCTATATCGCTGTCTTTTCGCGCACATCCCATAGATTCACCTTTATCGCTGTGTTTTTGCTCACCTCGCATAGCCTCCCCTATACCGCCGTCTTTTCGTGCACCTCTCATGTCTTCACCGAGATCGCTATGTTTTCGCTCCTCTCATTACTTCCCCTATATCGCTGTGTTTTCTCGCACATCTGTTACATTCTCCCGTATCGCCGTGTTTTCGCACACCTCTCATACCTTCCTCTATATTGCCCTGTTTTCGCGCACCTCCTATACCTTCCCTTATATCGCTGCGTTTTCATGTACCTCTCATACCTCCCCCAATATCGTTGTGTTTCCACGCATCTCTCATAAATTTTCCTATATTGCTGTATTTTTGCGCACCTCTCATAACTTCCCCTATATCGCCGTGTTTTTATGCACATCTCATCACGTCCCCTATATCGCTGTGTATCCGTGCACCTCCCATAGCATCCCCTATATCGCTGTGCCTTGCGAACCTCTCATACCTTCCCCTATATCGAAGTCTTTTTGCGCACATCCCATAGATTCACCTTTATCGCTGTATTATTGCTCACCTCTCATAGCTTCCCCTGTATTGCCGTGTTTTTGCTCACCTCTCATAGCTTTCCCTATATCGCCGTGTTTTCGTGCACCTCTCCTGTCTTCCCCTATATTACTGTGTTTTCGCGCACCTTCCATAGCATCCCCTATATTGCTGTGCCTTCGCATACCTCCATTAATTTCATCTATATCACCCTGTTTTCGAGCACCTTACATACCTTCCCTTATATCGCTGCGTTTTCGTGCACCTCTCATACCTTCCCGTATAACGCTGTGTTTTAATGCACATCTCATAACGTCCCCTATTTCGCTGTGTATTCGTGCAATTCCCATAAAAACCCTTATATCGCTGTGCCTTCGCGCACCTCTCATACCGTCCCCTATAATGCCGTGGTTTCATGCACATCTCATAACGTCCCCTATATCGCTGGGTTTTCACGCACCTCTCATAACTTCCCCTATATCACCCTGCTTTCGAGCACCTCCCATATCTTCCCCTATATCGCTGTGTTTTCGTGTACCTCTCATACCTCCCCCTATATTGCTGTGTTTTCGCGCACCTCTAATAACTTCTCCTATATTGCTGTATTATTGCGCACCTCTCATAACTTCCCCTATATCGCCGTGTTTTCATGCACCTCGCATACCTTCCCTATATCGCTGTGTTTTCACACACCTCTCATAACTTCCCCTATATTGCTGTGTTTTTGTGCACCTCTCATAACTTCCCTAATATCGCTGCGTTTTCATGCACATCTCATCACGTCCCCTATATCGCTGTGTATTCACGCACCTCTCATACCTCCCGCTATATCGCTGTGCCTTGCGCACCTCTCATACCTTCCCCTATATCGCTGTCTTTTCGCGCACATCCCATAGATTCACCTTTATCGCTGTGTGATTGCTCACCTCTCATAGATTCCCCTGTATCGCCGTGTTTTTGCTCACCTCTCATAGCTTCCCCCATATGTCCGTGTCTTTGCGCACCTCTCATGTCTTCACCTAGATCGCTATGTTTTCACTCCTCTTTAAATACTTACCCTATATCGCTGTGTTTTCTCGCACATCTGATACATTCTCCCATATCGCCGTGTTTTCGCACACCTCTCATAATTTCCCCTATATCGCCGTGTTCTCGCACACTTCTCATACCTGCCCCTATATCACTGTGTTTTCGCGAACGTCCCATTGCGTCCCCTATATCGTCCTGTTTTCGCGCACCTCTCATTAATTCCCCTGTACCACCCTGCTTTCGAGCACCTCCCATACCTTCCCCTAAATCGCTGAGTTTTCGTGTACCTCTCATACCTCCCCCTATATTGCTGTGTTTTCACGCACCTCTAATAACTTCTATATTGCTGTATTATTGCGCACCTATCATAACTTCCCCTGTATCGCCGTGTTTTCGTGCACCTCTCATACCTTCCCTACATCGCTGTGTTTTCACACACCTCTCATAACTTCTCCTATATCGCTGTGTTTTTGTGCACCTCTCATACCTTCCCCTATATCGCCCTGTTTTTGTACATCTCCCATTCCTGCCTCTATATCGCTGTGTTTTCGTGCACCTTTCATACCTTCCCCTATATCACTGTGTTTTCACACACCTCTCATAACTTCTCTTATATCGCTGTGTTTTTGTGCACCTCTCATACCTTTCCTAATATCGCTGCGTTTTCATGCACATCTCATCACATCCCCTATATCGCTGTGTATTCACGCACCTCCCATAGCATCCCCTATATCGCTGTTCCTTGCGCATCTCTCATACCTTCCCCTATATCGCTGTCTTTTCGCGCACATCCCATAGATTCACCTTTATCGCTGTGTTATTGCTCACCTCGCATAGCTTCCCCTATATCGCCGTCTTTTCGTGCACCTCTCATGTCTTCACCGAGATCGCTATGTTTTCGCTCCTCTCATTACTTCCCCTATATTGCTGTGTTTTCCTCGCACATCTGATACATTCTCCCGTATCGCCGTGTTTACGCGCACCTCTCATACCTTCCCCTATATTGCCCTGTTTTCGCGCACCTCCTATACCTTCCCTTATATCGCTGCGTTTTCGTGTACCTCTCATACCTCCCCCAATATCGTTGTGTTTTCACGCATCTCTCATAAATTTTCCTATATTGCTGTATTTTTGCGCACCTCTCATAACTTCCCCTATATCGCCGTGTTTTTATGCACATCTCATCACGTCCCCTATATCGCTGTGTATTCGTGCACCTCCCTTTCCTTCCCCTATATCGCTGTGCTTTCGTGCACCTTTCATACATTCCCCTATATCGCTGTGTTTTCGCACACCTCTCATAACTTCTCCTATATCGCTATGTTTTCGTGCACCTCTCATAAGTTTCCTAATATCGCTGAGTTTTCATGCACATCCCATCACATCCACTATATCGCTGTGTATTCACGCACCTCCCATAGCATCCCCTATATCGCTGTGCCTTGCGCACCTCTCATAGCTTCGCCTATATCGCTGTCTTTTCGCGCACATCCCATAGATTCACCTTTATCACTGCGTTATTGCTCACCTCTCATAGCTTCTCTGTATCGCCCTGTTTTTGCTCACCTCTCATAGCTTCCCCTATATCGCCGTGTTTTCGCGCCCTTCTCATGTCTTCACCTAGATCGCAATGTTTTTGTTCCGCTCAATACTTCCCCTATATCGCTGTTTTCTAGCACATCTGATACATTCTCCCGTATCGCTGTGTTTTCGCACACCTCTCATAATTTCCCATATATCGCCGTGTTCTCGCACACCTCTCATACCTTACCCTACATCACTGTGTTTTCGCAGACTTCCCATTGCGTCCCCTATATCGCTGTGTTTTTGCGCACCTCTCATACCTTCCCCTATATCGCCCAATTTTCATGCACGTCCCATAGCTTCCACTATATTGCCCTGTTTTCGCGCACCTCTCATGTATTCCACTACATCACTGTGTTTTCTGGCACCTCTGATGCATTCCTCTGTAACGCCAAGTTTTCGCGCACCTCTCATACTTTCCATTATATCGCCGTGTTTACGCGCACCTCTCATACCTCACCCTATATGGCCATGTTTTTATGCACATCTCATACCGTCTCCTATATCGCTGTGTTTTCGCACACCTCCCATAGCATCCCCTATATTGCTGTGCCTTCGTGCACCTCTCATACCTTCCCCTTTATCGCCCTGTTTTTGCGCACCTCTCATGTATTCCACTAAATCGCTGTGTTTTCTGGCACCTCTGATGCATTCCCTTGTAATACCAAGTTTTCGCGCACCTCGCATACTTTCCCCTATATCGCCGTGTTTACGCGCACCTCTCATACCTCCCCCTATATCGCCACGTTTTTATGCACATCTCATCCCGTCTCCTATATCGCTGTGCTTTTGCGCACCTACCATAGCATCCCCTATATCGAATGTGCCTTTTTGCACCTCTCATACCTTCCCCTATAGCGCCCTGTTTTCGCGCACCTCCTATACCTTCCCTTATAAAGCTGCATTTTCGTGCACCTCTCATACCTTCCCCGATATCGCCATGTTTTCATGCACATCTCATAACGTCCCCTATATCGCTGTGTATTAGTGCACCTCCCATAGTTTCCCTTATATCGCTGTGTTTTCGCACACCTCTCATAACTTTTCCTATATCGCTGTGTTTTTGTGCACCTCTCATACCTTCCCTAATATCGCTGCGTTTTCATGGACATCTCATCACGTTCCCTATATCGCTGTGTATTCACGCACCTCCCATAGCATCCCCTATATCGCTGTGCCTTGCGCACCTCTCATAGCTTCCCCTATATCGCTGTCTTTTCGCGCTCATCCCATAGATTCACCTTTGTCACTGTGTTATTGCTCACCTCTCATAGCTTCCCCTGTATCGCCGTGTTTTTGTTCACCTCTCATAGCTTCCCCCATATCGCCGTGTTTTCGCGCACCTCTCATGTCTTCACCTGGATCGCTATGTTTTCGCTCCTCTCAATACTTCCCCTATATCGCTGTGTTTTCTCGCACATCTGATACCGCCCCCTATATTGCCGTGTTTTTATACACATCTCATACCGTCCCCTATATTACTGTGTATTCGCGCACCTCCCATAGCATCCCCTATATCGCTGTGCCTTCGCGCACCTCACATACCTTCCCCTATATCGCCCTGTTTTCGCGCACCTCCGATTCCTTCCCCTATATCGCTGTGTTTTCGTGCACCTTTCATACCTTCCCCTTTATCGCTGTGTTTTCACACACCTCTCATAACTTCTCCAATATCACTGGGTTTTTATGCACCTCTCATACCTTCCCTTATATTGCCGTTTTCGCGCACATCCTATAACTTCCCTTATATCACTGCGTTTTCGTGCACCTCTCATACCTTCCACTATATCGCTGTGTTTTCATGCACATCTCATAACGTCCCCTATTACGCTGTGTATTCGTGCACTTCGCATAACATCTCCTATTTCTCTGTGCCTTCGCGCACCTCTCATACCTTCCCCTATATCGCCCTGCTTTCGAGCACCTCCCATACCTTCCCCTATATCGCTGTGTTTTCGTTTACCTCTCATAACTCCCCCTATATCGCTGTGTTTTCAAGCACCTCTCATAACTTCTCATATATTGCTGTATTTTTGCGCACCTCTCATAACTTCCCCTATATTGCCGTTTTTTTATGCACATCTCATAACGTCCCCTATTTCGCTGTGTATTCGTGCACCTCCCATAACATCCCCTATATCGCTGTGCCTTCGTGCACCTCCCATACTTTCCCCTATATCGCCCTGTTTTTGCGCACCTCCTATACCTTCCCTTGTATCGCTGCGTTTTCGCGCACCTCTCATACCTTCCCCTATATCGCCGTATTTTCATGCACATCTCATAATCTCCCCCATATCACTGTGTTTTCACGCACCTCTCATAACTTTCCCTATATAGCTGTGTTTTTGAACACCTCTCATTGTTTCCCGTCTATCGCCGTGTATTCATGCACATCTCATACCGTCCCCTATATCGTTGTGTTTTTGTGCACCTCTCATACCTTCCCTAATATCACTGCGTTTTCGTGCACATCTCATCATGTTCCCTATATCGCTGTGTATTCACACACCTCCCATAGCATCCCCTATATCGCTGTGCCTTGCGCACCTCTCATAGCTTCCCCTATATCGCTGTCTTTTCGCCCTCATCCCATAGATTCACCTTTATCGCTGTGTTATTGCTCACCTCTCATAGCTTCCCCTATATCGCCGTGTTTTTTCTCACCTCTTATAGCTTCCCCCATATCGCCGTGTTTTCGCGCACCTCTCATGTCTTCACCAAGATCGCTATGTTTTTGCTCCTCTCATTACTTCCCCTATATCGCTGTTTCTCGCACGTCTGATACATTCTCCCGTATCGCCGTGTTTTCGCACACCTCTCATACCTTCCCCTATATCGCTGTGCTTTCGCGCAGCTCTCTTACCTTCCACTACATCGCCCTGTTTTTGCGCACATCCCATAGCTTCCACTATATTGCCCTGTTTTCGGGCACCTCTCATGTCTTCCCCTATATCGCTGTGTTTTCTCGCACCTGTAATGCATTCGCCTGTAACACCAAGTTTTCGCGCACCTCTCCTACTTTCCCCTATATCGCCGTGTTTTCGCGCACCTCTCATAGCTTCCCATATATGGCCATGTTTTCATACGCATCTCATACCGTCCCCTATATCACTGTGTTTTCGCGCACCTCCCATAGCATCCCCTATATCCCTGTGCCTTCGTGCACCTCTCATACCTTTCCATATATCGCCGTGTTTTCCTGCACATCTCATAACGTCCCCTATATCACCGTACTTTTGCTCACCTCTCATAACTTCCTCTATATCGCCCTGTTTTCGCACACCTCTCATAACTTCCCCTATATCGCTGTGTTTTCGCACAACACTCATGGTTTCCCGACTATCACCGTGTATTCATTCACATCTCGTACCGTCCCCTATATCGATGTGTTTTCACACACCTCTCATACCGTCCCCTATATCGCTGTGTTTTCACACACCTCTCATACCTTTCCCTATATCGCTGTCTTTTCGCGCACATCGCATAGATTCACCTTTATCGCTGTGTTATTGCTCACATCTCATAGCTTCCCCTACATCGCCGTGTTTTTGCGCACCTCTCATCACTTCCCCTATATCGCCGTATTTTTATGCACATCTCATATCTTACCCTATATCGCCCTGTTTTCATGCTCCTCGCAGTCATTCACCTATATCGCTGTTTTCGTGCACCTCTCATACCTTCCCAATATCGCTGTGTTTTCACACACCTCTCATAACTTCTCCTATATCGCTGTGTTTTTGTGCACCTCTCATAACTTCCCTAATATCGCTGCGTTTTCATGCACATCTCATCACGTCCCCTATATCGCTGTGTATTCACGCACCTACCATACATCCCCTATATCCCTGTGCCTTGCGCACCTCTCATTCCTTCCCCTAAATTGCTGTCTTTTTGCGCAAATCCCATAGATTCACTATCGCTGTGTTATTGCTCACCTCTCATAGCTTCCCCTGTATCACCGTGTTTTTGCGCACCTCTCATAACTTCCCCTATATCGCCGTGTTGTTATGCACATCTCATAACGTCCCCTATATCGCTGTGTATTCGCGCACCTCCCATAGCATCCCCTATATCGCTGTGCCTTCGCGCACCTCTCATACCTTCCCCTATATCGCCGTGTTTTCGTGCACCTCTCATGTCGTCTCCTAGGTTGCTATGTTTTCACTCCTCTCAATACTTCCCCTATATCGCTGTGTTTTCTTGCACATCTGATACATCCTCCCGTATCGTCATGTTTTCGCGCACCTCTCATAATTTTCCCTATATCGCCGTGTTTTCGCGTACCTCTCATACCTTCCCCTATATCACTGTGTTTTTTCGCATCTCTGATGCATTTCCCTGTATCGTCCTGTTTTCGCGCACCTCTCATGTATTCCACTACATCGCTGTGTTTTAGCGCACCTCTCATACCTCCCCCTATATCGCCGTGTTTTTATGCACATCTCATACCGTCCCCTATATCGCTGTGTTTTCGCGAACCTCTCATACCTCCCCCTATATCGCCCAGTTTTTGCGCACATCCCATAGCATCCCCTATATTGCTGTGTTTTCACACACCTCTCATAACTTCTCCTATATCACTGTGTTTTTGTGCACCTCTCATACCTTCCCTAATATCGCTGAGTTTTCATGCACATCTCATCACATCCCCTATATCGCTGTATATTCACACACCTCCCATCGCATCCCCTATATCGGTGTGCCTTGCGCACCTCTCATAGCTTCCCCTATATTGCTGTCTTTTCGCGCACATCTCCATAGATTCAGCTTTATCGCTGTGTTATTGCTCTCCTCTCATAGCTTCCCCTGTATCGCCATGTTTTTGCTCACCTGTCATGTCTTCACCTAGATCACTATGTTTTCGCTCCTCTCAATACTTCCCCTATATCGCTGTGTTTTCTCGCACAATTGATACATTCTCCCGTATCGCCGTGTTTTCGCACACCTCTCATGATGTCCCCAATATCGCCATGTTCTCGCACACCTCTCATACCTTCCCCTATATCGCCCTCTTTTCGCGCACATCCCATACCTTCCACTATATTGCCCTGTTTTCGCGCACCTCTCATGTCTTCCACTATATCGCTGTGTTTTCTGGCACATCTGATGCATTCCCATGTAACGCCAAGTTTTCGCGCACCTCTCATACTTTCCCCTATATTGCCGTGTTTACGCGCACCTCTCATACCTCCCCGTATATTGCCATGTTTTTATGCACATCTCATAACGTCCCCTATATTGCTGGGTTTTTACTCACCTCTCATAACTTCCCCTATATCGCCCTGCTTTCGAGCACCTTCCATACCTTCCCCTATATCGCTGTGTTTTCGTTTACCTCTCATACCTCCCCCTATATCGCTGTGTTTTCAAGCACCTCTCATAAATTCTCATATATTGCTGTATTTTTGCGCACCTCTCATAACTTCCCCTATATTGTCGTTTTTTTATGCACATCACATAATGTCCCCTATTTCACTGTGTATTCGTGCACCTCCCATAACATCCCCTATATCGCTGTGCCTTCGTGCACATCCCATACCTTCCCCTATATCGCCCTGTTTTCGCCTACCTCCTATACCTTCCCTTATATCGCTGTGTATTCGTACACCTCCCATTCCTTCCCCTATATCGCTGTGTTTTTGTGCACCTCTCATAACTTCCCTAATATCGCTGAGTTTTCATGCACATCTCATCACATCCACTATATCGCTGTGTATTCATGCCCCTCCCATTGCATCCCCTATATCGCTGTGCCTTGCGCACCTCTCATAGCTTCCCCTATATCGCTGTCTTTTCGCGCACATCCCATAGATTCACCTTTATCGCTGCGTTATTGCTCACCTCTCATAGCTTCCCTGTATCGCCCTGTTTTTGCTCACCTCTCATAGCTTCCCTTATATCGCCGTGTTTTCGCGCCCTTCTCTTGTCTTCACCTAGATCGCTATGTTTTCGTTCCTCTCAATACTTCCCCTATATCGCTGTTTTCTAGCACATCTGATACATTCTCCCGTATCGCCATGTTTTCGCACACCTCTCATAATTTCCCCTATATCGTCGTGTTCTCGCACACCTCTCATACCTTTCCCTATATCACTCTGTTTTCGCACACGTCCCATTGCGTCCCCTATATCGCTGTGCTTTCACGCACCTCTCATACCTTCCCCTATATCGCACTATTTTAATGCACATCCCATAGCTTCCACTATATTGCCCTGTTTTCGTACACCTCTCATGTATTCCACTACATCGCTGTGTTTTCTCTGCACCTCTGATGCATTCCCCTGTAACGCCAAGTTTTCGCGCACATCTCATAATTTCCGCTATATCGCAGTGTTTACGCGCACCTCTCATACCTCCCCCTATATCGCCATGTTTTTATGCACATCTCATACCGTCTCCTATATCGCTGTTTTCTGGCGCACCTCCTATAGCATCCCCTATATCGCTGTGCCTTCATGCACCTCTCATACCTTCCCCTACAACGCTGTGTTTTCATGCACATCTCATAACGTCCCCTATTTCGCTGTGTATTCGTGCACCTCCCATAACATCCCCTATATCGCTGTGCCTTCGCGCAACTCTCATACCTTCCCCTATATCGCCGTGTTTTCATGCACATCTCATAACGTCCCCTATATCGCTGAGTTTTCACGCACCTCTCATAACTTCCCCTATATCACCCTGCTTTCGAGCACCTCCCATAACTTCCCCTATATCGCTGTGTTTTCGTGTACCTCTCATACCTCCCCCTATATTGCTGTGTTTTCACGCACCGCTAATAAATTCTCCTATATTGCTGTATTATTGCGCACCTCTCATAACTTCCCCTGTATTGCCGTGTTTTCGTACACCTCTCATACCTTCCCTATATCGCTGTGTTTTCACACACCTCTCGTAACGACTCCTATATCGCTGTGTTTTAGTGCACCTCTCATAACTTCCCTAATAGCGCTGCGTTTTCATGCACATCTCATCACGTCCCCTATATCGCTGTGTATTCACGCACCTCCCATAGCATCCCCTATATCGCTGTGCCTTGCGCACCTCTCATAGCTTCGCCTATATCGCTGTCTTTTTGCGCACATCCCATAGATTCACCTTTATCACTGCGTTATTGCTCACCTCTCATAGCTTCCCTGTATCGCCCTGTTTTTGCTCACCTCTCATAGCTTCCCCTATATCGCCGTGTTTTCTCGCCCTTCTCATGTCATCACCTAGATCGCAATGTTTTCGTTCCTCTCAATACTTCCCCTATATCGCTGTTTTCTAGCACATCACATACATTCTCCCGTATCGCCGTGTTTTCGCACAGCTCTCTTAATTTCCCATAAATCGCCGTGTTCTCGCACACCTCTCATACCTTACCCTATATCACTGTGTTTTCGCGAACGTCCCATTGCGTCCCCTATATCGCTGTGCCTTGCGCACCTCTCATAGCTTCCCCTATATCGCTGTCTTTTCGCGCTCATCCCATAGATTCAGCTTTATCGCTGTGTTATTGCTCACCTCTCATATCTTCCCCTATATCGCCGTGTTTTTGCTCACCTCTCATAGCTTCCCCTATATCGCCGTGTTTTCGCGCACCTCTCATGTCTTCACCTAGATCGCTATGTTTTCGCTCCTCTCAATACTTCCCCTATATCGCTGTGTTTTTTCTCGCACATCTGATACCGCCCACCTATATGGCCGTGTTTTTATACACATCTCATACCGTCCCCTATATTACTGTGTTTTCACGCACCTCCCATAGCATCCCCTATATCGCTGTGCCTTCGTGCACCTCTCATACCTTCCCCTATATCGCTCTGTTTTTGCGCACCTCCTATACCTTCCCTTGTATCGCTGCGTTTTCGTGCACCTCTCATACCTTCCCCTATATCACTGTGTTTACATGCACATCTCATAACGTCCCCTATTTCGCTGTGTATTCGTGCACCTCCCATAACATTCCCTATATCGCTGTGCCTCTGCGCACCTCTCATACCTTCCCCTATATCGCCGTATTTTCATGCACATCTCATAATCTCCCCCATATCGCTGGGTTTCCACGCATCTCTCATACTGTCCCCTATATCGCTGTGTTTTTGTGCACCTCTCATACCTTCCCTAATATCACTGCGTTTTCGTGCACATCTCATCACGTTTCCTATATCGCTGTGCCTTGCGCACGTCTCATAGCTTCCCCTATATCGCTGTCTTTTCGCCCTCATCCCATAGATTCACCTTTATCGCTGTGTTATTGCTCACCTCTCATATCTTCCCCTATATCGCCGTGTTTTTTCTCACCTCTCATAGCTTCCCCCATATCGCCGTGTTTTCGCGCACCTCTCATGTCTTCACCAAGATCGCTATGTTTTTCCTCCTCTCATTACTTCCCCTATATCGCTGTGTTTTCTCGCACGTCTGATACATTCTCCCGTATCGCCGTGTTTTCGCACACCTCTCATACCTTCCCCTATGTCACTGTGTTTTCGCGCACGTCCCATAGAGTCCCCTATATCGCTGTGCTTTCGCGCAGCTCTCTTACCTTCCACTACATCGCCCTGTTTTTGCGCACATCCCATAGCTTCCACTATATTGCCCTGTTTTCGGGCACCTCTCATGTCTTCCCCTATATCGCTGCGTTTTCTCGCACCTCTAATGCATTCGCCTGTAACGCCAAGTTTTCGCACACCTCTCCTACTTTCCCCTATATCGCCGTGTTTTCGCGCACCTCTCATAGCTTCCCATATATGGCCATGTTTTCATACACATCTCATAACGTCCCCTATATCATTGTGTTTTCGCGCACCTCCCATAGCATCCCCTATATCCCTGTGCCTTCGTGCACCTCTCATACCTTTCCGTTTATCGCCGTGTTTTCCTGCACATCTCATAACGTCCCCTATATCGCCGTACTTTTGCTCACCTCTCATAACTTCCTCTATATCGCCCTGTTTTCGCACACCTCTCATAACTTCCCCTATATCACTGTGTTTTCGCACAACTCTCATGGTTTCCCGACTATCGCCGTGTATTCATTCACATCTCGTACCGTCCCCTATATCGCTGTGTTTTCACACACCTCTCATACCGTCCCCTATATCGCTGTGTTTTCACACACCTCTCATACCTTTCCCTATATCGCTGTCTTTTCACGCACATCGCATAGATTCACCTTTATCGCTGTGTTATTGCTCACATCTCATAGCTTCCCCTACATCGCCGTGTTTTTGCGCACCTCTCATAACTTCCCCTATATCGCCGTATTTTTATGCACTTCTCATATCTTACCCTATTTCGCCCTGTTTTCATGCTCCTCGCAGTCATTCACCTATATCGCTGTTTTCGTGCACCTCTCATACCTTCCCAATATCGCTGTGTTTTCACACACCTCTCATAACTTCTCCTATATCGCTGTGTTTTTGTGCACCTCTCATAACTTCCCTAATATCGCTGCGTTTTCATGCACATCTCATCACGTCCCCTATATCGCTGTATATTCACGCACCTACCATAAATCCCCTATATCCCTGTGCCTTGCGCACCTCTCATTCCTTCCCCTAAATCGCTGTCTTTTTGCGCACATCCCATAGATTCACTATCGCTGTGTTATTGCTCACCTCTCATAGCTTCCCCTGTATCACCGTGTTTTTGCGCACCTCTCATAACTTCCCCTATATCGCCGTATTGTTATGCACATCTCATAATGTCCCCTATATCGCTGTGTATTCGCGCACCTCCCATAGCATCCCCTATATCGCTGTGCCTTCGCGCACCTCTCATACCTTCCCCTATATCGCCGTGTTTTCGTGCACCTCTCATGTCGTCTCCTAGGTTGCTATGTTTTCACTCCTCTCAATACTTCCCCTATATCGCTGTGTTTTCTTGCACATCTGATACATTCTCCCGTATCGTCGTGTTTTCGCGCACCTCTCATAATTTTCCCTATATCGCCGTGTTTTCGCGTACCTCTCATACCTTCCCCTATATCACTGTGTTTTTTCGCATCTCTGATGCATTTCCCTGTATCGTCCTGTTTTCGCGCACCTCTCATGTATTCCACTACATCGCTGTGTCTTAGCGCACCTCTCATACCTCCCCCTATATCGCCGTGTTTTTATGCACATCTCATACCGTCCCCTATATCGCTGTGTTTTCGCGAACCTCTCATACCTCCCCCTATATCGCCCTGTTTTTGCGCACATCCCATAGCATCCCCTATATTGCTGTGTTTTCACACACCTCTCATAACTTCTCCTATATCACTGTGTTTTTGTGCACCTCTCATACCTTCCCTAATATCGCTGAGTTTTCATGCACATCTCATCACATCCCCTATATCGCTGTATATTCACACACCTCCCATCGCATCCCCTATATCGCTGTGTCTTGCGCACCTCTCATAGCTTCCCCTTTATTGCTGTCTTTTCGCGCACATCTCCATAGATTCAACTTTATCGCTGTGTTATTGCTCTCCTCTCATAGCTTCCCCTGTATCGCCGTGTTTTTGCTCACCTGTCATGTCTTCACCTAGATCACTATGTTTTCGCTCCTCTCAATACTTCCCCTATATCGCTGTTTTCTCGCACAATTGATACATTCTCCCGTATCGCCGTGTTTTCGCACACCTCTCATAATGTCCCCAATATCGCCGTGTTCTCGCACACCTCTCATACCTTCCCCTATATCGCCCTCTTTTCGCGCACATCCCATACCTTCCATTATATTGCCCTGTTTTCGCGCACCTCTCATGTCTTCCACTATATCGCTGTGTTTTCTGGCACATCTGATGCATTCCCATGTAACGCCAAGTTTTCGCGCACCTCTCATACTTTCCCCTATATTGCCGTGTTTACGCGCACCTCTCATACCTCCCCATATATTGCCATGTTTTTATGCACATCTCATACCGTCTCCTATATCGCTGTGTTTTCGCGCACCTCCCATAGCAACCCCTGTATCGCTGTGCCTTCGTGCACCTCTCATACCTTCCCCTATATCGCCCTGTTTTCGCGCACCTCCTATAACTTCCCGTATATCACTGCGTTTTCGTGCACCTCTCATACCTTCCACTATATCGCTGTGTTTTCATGCACATCTCATAACGTCCCCTATTTCGCTGTGTATTCGTGCACATCCCATAACATTCCCTATTTCTCTGTGCCTTCGCGCACCTCTCATACCTTCCCCTATATCGCCGTGTTTTCATCCACATCTCATAACGTCCCCTATATCGCTGGGTTTTTACTCACCTCTCATAATTTCACCTATATCGCCGTGTTCTCGCACTCCTCTCATATCTACCCCTATATCACTGTGTTTTCGCGCACGTCCAATAGCGTCCCCTATATCGCCGTGTTCTCGCACACCTCTCATACCTTCCCCTATATCACTGTGTTTTCGCGAACATCCCATTGCGTCCCCTATATCGCTGTGTTTTCGCGAAACTCTCATACCTTCCCCTATATCGCCTTGTTTTCGTGCACATCCCATAGCTTCCCCTATATCGCTGTGTTTCCGTTTACCTCTCATACCTCCCCCTATATCGCTGTGTTTTCAAGCACCTCTCATAAATTCTCATATATTGCTGTATTTTTGCGCACCTCTCATAACTTCCCCTATATTGTCGTTTTTTTATGCACATCACATAACGTCCCCTATTTCACTGTGTATTCGTGCACCTCCCATAACATCCCCTATATCGCTGTGCCTTCGTGCACATCCCATACCTTCCCCTATATCGCCCTGTTTTCGCCCACCTCCTATGCCTTCCCTTATATCGCTGTGTATTCGTACACCTCCCATTCCTTCCCCTATATCGCTGTGTTTTTGTGCACCTCTCATAACTTCCCTAATATCGCTGAGTTTTCATGCACATCTCATCACATCCACTATATCGCTGTGTATTCACGCCCCTCCCATTGCATCCCCTATATCACTGTGCCTTGCGCACCTCTCATAGCTTCCCCTATATCGCTGTCTTTTCGCGCACATCCCATAGATTCACCTTTATCGCTGCGTTATTGCTCACCTCTCATAGCTTCCCTGTATCGCCCTGTTTTTGCTCACCTCTCATAGCTTCCCTAATATCGCCGTGTTTTCGCGCCCTTCTCTTGTCTTCACCTAGATCGCTATGTTTTCGTTCCTCTCAATACTTCCTCTATATCGCTGTTTTCTAGCAGATCTGATACATTCTCCCGTATCGCCGTGTTTTCGCCCACCTCTCATACCTTTCCCTATATCACTGTGTTTTCGCACACGTCCCATTGCGTCCCCTATATCGCTGTGTTTTCACGCACCTCTCATACCTTCCCCTATATCGCCCTATTTTCATGCACATCCCATAGCTTCCACTATATTGCCCTGTTTTCGCACACCTCTCATGTATTCCACTACATCACTGTGTTTTCTGGCACCTCTGATGCATTCCCCTGTAACACCAAGTTTTCGCGCCCCTCTCTTACTTTCTATTATATCGCCGTGTTTACGCGCACCTCTCATACCTCCCCCTATATCGCCATGTTTTTATGCACATCTCATACCGTCTCCTATATCGCTGTTTTCTGGCGCACCTCCTATAGCATCCCCTATATCGCTGTGCCTTCATGCACCTCTCATACCTTCCCCTATAACGCTGTGTTTTCATGCACATCTCATAACGTCCCCTATTTCGCTGTGTGTTCGTGCACCTCCAATAACATCCCCTATATCGCTGTGCCTTCGCGCAGCTCTCATACCTTCCCCTATATCGCCATGTTTTCATGCACATCTCATAACGTCCCCTATATCGCTGAGTTTTCACGCACCTCTCATAACTTCCCCTATATCACTGTGTTTTCGTGTACCTCTCATACCTCCCCCTATATTGCTGTGTTTTCACGCACCGCTAATAAATTCTCCTATATTGCTGTATTATTGCGCACCTCTCATAACTTCCCCTGTATCGCCGTGTTTTCGTACACCTCTCATACCTTCCCTATGTCGCTGTGTTTTCACACATCTCTCGTAACGTCTCCTATATCGCTGTGTTTTAGTGCACCTCTCATAACTTCCCTAATATCGCTGCGTTTTCATGCAAATCTCATCACGTCCCCTATATCGCTGTGTATTCACGAACGTCCCATAGCATCCCCTATATCGCTGTGCCTTGCGCACCTCTCATAGCTTCGCCTATATCGCTGTCTTTTCGCGCGCATCCCATAGATTCACATTTATCACTGCGTTATTGCTCACCTCTCATAGCTTCCCTGTATCGCCCTGTTTTTGCTCACCTCTCATAGCTTCCCCTATATCGCCGTGTTTTCGCGCCCTTCTCATGTCATCACCTAGATCGCAATGTTTTCGTTCCTCTCAATACTTCCCCTATATCGCTGTTTTCTAGCACATCTGATACATTCTCCCGTATCGCCGTGTTTTCGCACACCTCTCATAATTTCCCATATATCGCCGTGTTCTCGCACACCTCTCATACCTTTCCCTATATCGCCCAATTTTCATGCACGTCCCATAGCTTCCACTATATTGCCCTGTTTTCGCGCACCTCTCATGTATTCCACTACATCACTGTGTTTTCTGGCACCTCTGATGCATTCCCCTGTAACGCCAAGTTTTCGCGCACCTCTCATACTTTCCATTATATCGCCGTGTTTACGCGCACCTCCCATACCTCACCCTATATGGCCATGTTTTTATGCACATCTCATACCGTCTCCTATATCGCTGTGTTTTCGCACACCTCCCATAACATCCCCTATATTGCTGTGCCTTCGTGCACCTCTCATACCTTCCCCTTTATCGCCCAGTTTTCGCGCACCTCTCATGTATTCCACTACATCGCTGTGTTTTCTGGCACCTCTGATGCATTCCCTTGTAATGCCAAGTTTTCGCGCACCTCGCATACTTTCCCCTATATCGCCGTGTTTACGGGCACCTCTCATACCTCCCCCTACATCGCTGTGTTTTCACACACCTCTCATAACTTCTCCTATATCGCTGTGTTTTTGTGCACCTCTCATAACCTCCCTAATATCGCTGAGTTTTCATGCACATCTCATCACATCCACTATATCGCTGTGTATTCACGCCCCTCCCATTGCATCCCCTATATCGCTGTGCCTTGCGCACCTCTCATAGCTTCCCCTATATCGCTGTCTTTTCGCGCACATCCCATAAATTCACCTTTATCGCTGCGTTATTGCTCACCTCTCATAGATTCCCTGTATCGCCCTGTTTTTGCTCACCTCTCATAGCTTCCCTTATATCGCCGTGTTTTCGCTCCCTTCTCTTGTCTTCACCTAGATCGCTATGATTTCGTTCCTCTCAATACTTCCCCTATATCGCTGTTTTCTAGCACATCTGATACATTCTCCCATATCGCCGTGCTTTCGCACACCTCTCATAATTTCCCCTATATCGCCGTGTTCTCGCACACCTCTCATACCTTTCCCTATATCACTGTGTTTTCGCACACGTCCCATTGCGTCCCCTATATCGCTGTGTTTTCACGCACCTCTCATACCTTCCCCTATATCGCCCTATTTTCATGCACATCCCATAGCTTCCACTATATTGCCCTGTTTTCGCACACCTCTCATGTGTTCCACTACATCGCCGTGTTTTCTCTGCACCTCTGATGCATTCCCCTGTAACGCCAAGTTTTCGCGCACATCTCATAATTTCCGCTATATCGCAGTGTTTACGCGCACCTCTCATACCTCCCCCTATATCGCCATGTTTTTATGCACATCTCATACCGTCTCCTATATCGCTGTTTTCTGGCGCACCTCCTATAGCATCCCCTATATCGCTGTGCCTTCATGCACCTCTCATACCTTCCCCTATAACGCTGTGTTTTCATGCACATCTCATAACGTCCCCTATTTCGCTGTGTATTCGTGCACCTCCCATAACATCCCCTATATCGCTGTGCCTTCGCGCAACTCTCATACCTTCCCCTATATCGCCGTGTTTTCATGCACATCTCATAACGTCCCCTATATCGCTGAGTTTTCACGCACCTCTCATAACTTCCCCTATATCACCCTGCTTTCGAGCACCTCCCATACCTTCCCCTATATCGCTGTGTTTTCGTGTACCTCTCATACCTCCCCCTATATTGCTGTGTTTTCACGCACCGCTAATAAATTCTCCTATGTTGCTGTATTATTGCGCACCCTCTCATAACTTGCCCTGTATCGCCGTGTTTTCGTACACCTCTCATATCTTCCCTATATCGCTGTGTTTTCACACACCTCTCGTAACGTCTCCTATATCGCTGTGTTTTAGTGCACCTCTCATAACTTCCCTAATATCGCTGCGTTTTCATGCACATCTCATCACGTCCCCTATATCGCTGTGTATTCACGCACCTCTCATAGCTTCGCCTATATCGCTGTCTTTTCGCGCACATCCCATAGATTCACCTTTATCGCTGTGTTATTGCTCACCTCTCATAGCTTCCCCTGTATCGCCGTGTTTTTGCTCACCTCTCATAGCTTCCCCCATATCGCCGTGTTTTTGCGCACCTCTCATGTCTTCACCTAGATCGCTATGTTTTCGCTCCTCTCAATACTTCCCCTATATCGCTGTGTTTTCTCGCACATCTGATACATTCGCCCGTATCGCCGTGTTTTCGCACACCTCTCATAATTTCCCCGATATCGCCGTGTTCTTGCACACCTCTCATACCTTCCCCTATATCACTGTGTTTTCGCGAACGTCCCATTGCGTCCCCTATATCGCTGTGTTTTCGCGAACCTCTCATACCTTCCCCTATATCGCCCAATTTTCATGCACGTCCAATAGCTTCCACTATATTGCCCTGTTTTCGCGCACCTCTCATGTATTCCACTGCATCGCTGTGTTTTCTGGCACCTCTGAGGCATTCCCTTGTAATGCCAAGTTTTCGCGCACCTCTCATACTTTCCCCTATATCGCCGTGTTTACACGCACCTCTCATACCTCCCCCTATATTGCCACGTTTTTATGCACATCGCATACCGTCTCCTATATCGCTGTGTTTTTTGCTCACCTACCATAGCATCCCCTATATCGAATGTGCTTTTGTGCACCTCTCATACCTTCCCCTATATCGCTGTGTTTTCACGCACCTCCCATACCTTCCCCTATAGCGCCCTGTTATCACGCACCTCCTATACCTGGCCTTATAACGCTGCATTTTCGTGCACCTCTCATACCTTCCCCTATAACGCCGTGTTTTCATGCACATCTCATAACGTCTCCTATATCGCTGGGTTTTCACGCACCTCTCATAACTTCCCCTATATCACCCTGCTTTCGAGCACCTCCCATACCTTCCCCTATATTGCTGTGTTTTCGTCTACCTCTCATACCTCCCCCTATATCGCTGTGTTTTCACGCACCTCTAATAACTTCTGCTATATTGCTGTATTATTGCTCACCCCTCATAACTTCCCCAATATCGCCGTGTTTTTATGCACATCTCATAATGTCCCCTATATCGCTGTGTATTCGTGCACCTCCCATACCTTCCCCTATATCGCTGTGTTTTCGCACACCTCTCATAACTTTTCCTATATCGCTGTGTTTTTGTGCACCTCTCATACCTTCCCTAATATCGCTGCGTTTTCATGCAAATCTCATCACGTTCCCTATATCGCTGTGTATTCACGCACCTCCCATAGCATCCCCTATATCGCTGTGCCTTGCGCACCTCTCATAGCTTCCCCTATATCGCTGTCTTTTCGCGCTCATCCCATAGATTCACCTTTATCGCTGTGTTATTGCTCACCTCTTTCAGCTTCCCCTGTATCGCAGTGTTTTTGCTCACCTCTCATAGTTTCCCCCATATCGCCGTGTTTTCGTGCACCTCTCATGTCTTCACCGAGATCGCTATGTTTTTGCTCCTCTCATTACTTCTCCTATATCGCTGTGTTTCCTCGCACGTCTGATACATTCTCCCATATCGCCGTGTTTTTGCGCACCTCTCATAATTTCCCCTATATCGCCGTGTTCTCGCACATCTCTTAACCTTCCCCTATATCAGTGTGTTTTCGCGCACGTCCCATAGATTCCCCTATTTCGCTGTGCTTTCGCGCAGCTCTCTTAACTTCCCCTACATCGCCCTGTTTTTGCGCACATCCCATAGCTTCCATTATATTGCCCTTTTTTTGTGCACCTCTCATGTCTTCCCCTACATCACTGTCTTTTCTCGCACCTCTGATGCATTTGCCTGTAATGCCAAGTTTTCGCGAACCTCTCATACTTTCCCCTATATCGTTGTTTTCGCGCACCTCTCATAGCTTCCCATATATCGCCGTGTTTTCATACACATCTCATACCGTCCCCTATATCACTGTGTTTTCGCGCACCTCCCATAGCATCCCCTATATCGCTGTGCCTTCGTGCACCTCTCATACCTTTCTGTATATCGCCGTCTTTTCATGCACATCTCATAACGTCCCCTATATCGCCGTACTTTTGCTCACCTCTCATAACTTCCTCTATATCGCCCTGTTTTCGCACAACTCTCATGGTTTCCCGACTATCGCCGTGTACTCATGCACATCTCGTACCGTCCCCTATATCGCTGTGTTTTCACACACCTCTCATACCGTCCCCTATATCGCTGTGTTTTCACACACCTCTCATACCTTTCCCTATATCGCTGTCTTTTCGCGCACATCGCATAGATTCACCTTTATCGCTGTGTTATTGCTCACCTCTCATAGCTTCCCCTACATCGCCGTATTTTTGCGCACCTCTTATAACTTCCCTTATATCGCTGTATTGTTATGCACATCTCATAACGTCCCCTATATCGCTGTGTATTCGCGCACCTCCCATAGCATCCCCTATTACGCTGTGCCTTCGCGCACCTCTCATATCTTCCCCTATATCGCCCTGTTTTCGTGCTCCTCGCAGTCATTCACCTATATCGCCCTGGTTTCGCGCACCTGCCATTCCTTCACCTATATCGCCCTGGTTTCGCGCACCTGCCATTCCTTCACCTATATCGCTGTTTTCGTGCACCTCTCATACCTACCCTATATCGCTGTGTTTTCACACACCTCTCATAACTTCTCCTATATCGCTGTGAATTTGTGCACCTCTCATAACTTCCCTAATATCGCTGCGTTTTCATGCACATCTCATCACGTCCCCTATATCGCTGTGTATTCACGCACCTCCCATACATCCCCTATATCACTGTGCCTTGCGCACCTCTCATTCCTTCCCCTTAATCGCTGTCTTTTTGCGCACATCCCATAGATTCACTATCGCTGTGTTATTGCTCACCTCTCATAGCTTCCCCTGTATCGCCGTCTTTTTGCTCACCTCTCATAGCTTCCCCTATATTGCCATGTTTTCGCGCACCTCTCATGTCTTCCCCTATATCACTGTGTTTTCGCACACCTTCCATAGCATCCCCTATATTGCTGTGCCTTCACATACCTCTCATAACTTCATCTATATCACCCTGTTTTCGAGCACCTTCCATACCTTCCCCTATATCGCTGTGTTTTCATGCACCTCTCATACCTCCCCCTATATCGATGCGCCTTGCGCACCTCTCATACCTTCCCCTATATCGCTGATTTTTCGCGCACATCCCATAGATTCACCTTTATTGCTGTGTTATTGCTCATCTGTCATAGCTTCCCCTGTATCGCAGTGTTTTTGCGCACCTCCCATAGCATCGCCTATATTGCTGGGCCTTTGCGCACCTCTCATACCTTCCCCTATATCGCCATGTTTTCGTGCACCTCTCATACCTCCCACAATATCGTTGTGTTTTCACGCACCTCTCATAACTTCTCCCATATCGCTGTATTTTTGTGCACCTCTCGTGGCTTCCCCAATATCGCCGTGTTTTCATGCACGTCTGTTAATGTCCCCTATATTGCTGGGTATTCGCGCACTTCCATAGCGTCCCCTATACCGCTGTGCTGTCGCTCACCTCTCATATCTTCCCCTATATAGCCCTGTTTTCGCACACCTCCCATACCTTCCCCTATATCGGTGTCTTTTCACACACCTCTCATGGCTTCCCCAATATCGCTGTGTTTTCACGCAATTCTCATGTCTTCACCTATATCGCTGTGTTTCCGCTCCTCTCATTACTTCCCCTATATCGCTCTGTGTCTCGCACCTCTGATACATTCCCCTGTATCGCCGTGTTCTCGCACACCTCTCATATCTTCCCCTATATCTCTGTGTTTTCGCGCACGTCCAATAGCGTCCCCTATATCGCTGTGTTTTCACACACCTCTCATAGCTTCCCCTATATCGCTGTCTTTTCGCGCACATCACATAGATTCACCTTTATCGCTGTGTTATTGCTCACCTCTCATAGCTTCCCCTATATCGCCGTATTGTTATGCACATCTCATAACGTCCCCTATATCGCTGTGTATTCACGCACCTCCCATAGCATCCCCTATATCGCTGTGCGTTTGCGCACCTCTCATACCTTCCCCTATATCGCCGTTTTCACGCACCTCTCATACCTTCCCCTATATCGCTGTGTTTTCACACACCTCTCGTAACTTCTCCTACATTGCTGTATTTTTGCGCGCCTCTCATAACTTCCCCTATATCTCTGTGTTTTTGTGCACCTCTCAGACCTTCCCCTATATCACTGTGTTTTCGCGCACGTCCCATAGCGTCCCCTAAAATCGCTATGTTTTCACGCACCTCTCATACCTTCCCCTATATCGCCCTGTTTTCGCGCACATCCCATAGCTTCCACTATATTGCCCTGTTTTCGCGGAACTCTCATGTCCTCCCCTACATCACTCTGTTTTCTCGCACTTCTGATGCATTCCCATGTAACGCCAAGTTTTCGCGCACCTCTCATACTTTCCCCTATATCGCCGAGTTTTCGTGTACCTCTCATAGCTTCCCCTATATCACCATGTTTTCATACACATTTCATACCGTCCCCTATATCACTGTGTTTTAGTGCACCTCCCATAGCAGCCCCTATATAGCTGTGCCTTCGTGCACGTCTCATACCGTCCCCTATATCGCTGTGTTTTCGCGCACCTCCCATAGCTTCGCCTACATCGCTGTTTTTGCACACCTCTCATACCTTCCCCTATATCGCTGTCTTTTTGCGCACATCCCATAGCTTCGCCTTTATCGCTGTGTTATTGCTCATCTCTCATAGCTTCCCCTATATCGCCGTTTTTTCGCACACCTCGCATGTCTTCACCTATATCGCTATGTTTTCGCTCCAATCATTACTTCCCCTATATCGCTGTGTTTTCTCGCACCTCTGAAACATTCCCCTCTATCACCATGCTTTCGCACACCTCTTATAATTTCTCCTATATCGCCGTGTTCTCACAGACCTTTCATACCTTCCCCTATATCACTGTGTTTTTGCGCACGTCCCATAGCGTTCCCAAAATCGCTGTGTTTTCTCGCAACTCTGATGCATTCCTCTGTATCGCCGTGTTTTCGGGCACATCCCATAGCTTCCACTATATTGCCCTGCTTTTGTGCACCTCTCATGCCTTCTCCTATATCACTGTGTTTTCGCGCACCTCCCATAGCATCCCCTATATAGCAGTGCCTTCGCACACCTCTCTTGCCTTCCCCTATATCAACCTGTTTTCGCGCACTTCCCATACATTCC
The DNA here is from genome assembly GCF_030028105.1 of Mobula birostris. Taxonomy (NCBI): domain Eukaryota; kingdom Metazoa; phylum Chordata; class Chondrichthyes; order Myliobatiformes; family Myliobatidae; genus Mobula; species Mobula birostris. Next base: position 41,004 of record NW_027278565.1, on the reverse strand, counting down.
CCTATATCGCTGTGTTTTCATGCACCTCCCATAGCATCCCCTATATTGCTGTGCCTTCGCGCACCTCTATTACATTCCCCTATATAGCCCTGTTTTCGCGAATCTCCCATACATTCCCCTATATCGCTGTGTTTTCGTGCACCTCTCATACCTCCCCATATATCGCTGTGTTTGCACGCACCTCTCATAACTTCTCCTATATCGCTGTATTTTTGTGCACCTCTCATGGCTTGCCCAATATCGTCGTGTTTTCATGCACATCTCTTAACGTCCCCGATGTCGCTGTGTATTCGCGCACCTCCCATAGAGTACCCTATATCGCTGTGTTCTCGCACATCTCTCATACCTTCCCCATATCGCCCTGTTTTCGCGCACATTCCATAGCTTCCACTATATTGCCCTGTTTTCGCGCACATCTCATGTCTTCCCCTACATCGCTGTGTTTTCTCGCACTTCTGATGCATTCCCATGTAACGCCAAGTTTTCGCGCACCTCTCATACTTTCCCCTATATCGCTGTGTTTTCACGCACCTCTCATGGCTTCCCCAATACCGCCGTGTATTCTCGCTCGTCTCATACCGTCCCCTATATCGCTGTGTTTTCGTGCACCTCTTGTAATTTCCCCATATCGCCGTGTTCTCGCAGACCTCTCATACCTTCCCCTAAATCACTGTGTTTTCGCGCAGTTCCCATAGCGTTCCCTATATCGCTGTGTTTTCTCGCACCTCTGATGCATTCCCCTGTATCTCCGTGTTGTCGCGCACATCCCATAGCTTCCACTATATTGCCCTGTTTTTGCGCACCTCCCATAGCATCCCCTATATTGCTGTGCCTTCGCGCATCTCTCATAACTTCCCCTATATCGCCCTGTTTTCACGCACCATCCATACCTTCCCCCATATCGCTGTGTTTTCGTGCACCTCTCATACCTCCCCCTATATCGCTGTGTTTTCACGCACCTCTCATAACTTCTCCTATATCGCTGTCTTTTCGCGCACATCCCATAGCTTCACCTTTATCGCTGTGTTATTGCTCACCTCTCATAGATTCCCCTATATCGCCATGTTTTTGCTCACCTCTCATAGCTTCCCCTATATCGCCGTGTTTTCGCGCACCTCTCATGTCTTCACCTAGATCGCTATGTTTTCGCTCTTCTCATTAATTCCCCTATATCGCTGTGTTTTCTCGCACATCTGATATATTCTCCTGTATCGCCGTGTTTTCGCGCACCTCTCATAATTTCGCCTATATCGCCGTGTTCTCGCGCAGCCGCATACCTTCCCCTATATCACTGTGTTTTCACGCACGTCCCATGGAGTCCCCATATTGCTGTGTTTTCGCGCAGCTCTCATACCTTCCCCTATATCGCCCTGTTTTCATGCACATCCCATAGCTCTCACTACATTGCCCTGTTTTCGTGCACCTCTCATGTCTCCCCTACATCGTTGTGTTTTTGCTTCTCTCATAACTTCCCCTATATCGCTGTGTTTTCTCGCACCTCTGATGCATTCCCCTGTATCGCCGTCTTTTTGTGCACCTCTCATACTTTCCCCTATATCACCGGGTTTTCACGCATCTCTCATTTCTTCCCCGATATCTCCATGTTTTCATGCACATCTCATACCGTCCCCTATATCACTGTGCCTTCACGCACCTCTCATACCTTCCCCTATATCGCTGTGTTTTCGCGCACCTCCCATACCTTCCTCTAAATCGCTGTGTTTTCGTGTACCTCTCATACCTCCCCTTATATCGTTGTGTTTTCACGCACCTCTCATAACTTCCCCTGTATTGCTGTATTTTTGCACACCTCTCATAACTTCCCCTATATTGACGTGTTTTTATGCACATCTCAAAACGTCCCCTATATTACTGTGTATTTGCGCACCTCCCATAGCATCCCCTATATCGCTGTGCCTTCGCGCACCTCTCATACCTTCCCCTATATCGCCCTGTTTTCGCACACATCCCATACCTTCCACTATATTGCCATGTTTTCACGCACCTCTCATAACTTCTCCTATATCGCTGTAGTTTTGCGCACCTCTCATACCTTCCCCTATATCGCCGTGTTTTCAATCACATCTCATAATGTCCCCCATATTGCTGTGTATTCGTGCACCTCCCATACCTTCCCCTATATCGTCCTGTTTTCGCACACCTCCCATACCTTCCCTTTTATCGTTGTGTTTTCGTGCACCTCTCATACCTTCCCCTATATTGCTGTGTTTTCGCGCATCTCTCATGGCTTCCCCAATATTGCCGTGTATTCATGCAGATCTCATACTGTCCCTTATATCGCTGTGCTTTCGCGCACCTCCCATAGCTATGCCCACGTCGCTGTGTTTTCGCGCACCTCTCATACCTTCACCTATATCGCTGTGTTTTCACTCACTTCTCATAACTTCTCATATATCGCCGTGTTTTCGCGGACCTCTCATAATTTCCCCTATATAGCCATGTTCTTGCACACCTCTCATAACTTCCACTATATCACTGTGTTTTCACGCACGTCCCATAGCATCCCCTGTATCGCTGTGTTTTCGGTCACCGCTCATACCTTTTCCTGTATCGCCATGTTTTCGCGCATATCCCATAGCTTCCACTATATAGCCCTGTTTTCGAGCACTCTCATGTCTTCCCCTATATCACTGTGTTTTCGCGCACCTCCCATACCTTCCTCTATATCGCTGTGTTTTCGTGAACCTCTCATACCTTCCCCTATATCACTGTGTTTTCACGCACCTCTCATAACTTCTCCTTTATCGCTGTATTTTTGCGCACCTCTCATACCTTCCCCTATATCGCCGTGTTTTCAATCACATCTCATAACGTCCCCCATATTGCTGTGTATTCGCGCACCTCCCATAGAATCCCCTATATCGCTGTGCCTTCGCGCACATCTCATACCTTCCCCTATATCGTCCTGTTTTCGCGCACCTCCCATACCTTCCCTTTTATCGTTGTGTTTTCGTGCACCTCTCATACCTTCCCCTATATTGCTGTGTTTTCGCGCATCTCTCATGGCTTCCCCAATATTGCCTTGTATTCATGCACATCTCATACCGTCCCTTATATCGCTGTGCTTTCGCGCATCTCCCATACCTTCCTCTAAATCGCTGTGTTTTCGTGCACCTCTCATACCTTCCCCTATATCGCCCTGTTTTCGCACACATCCCATAGCTTCCACTATATTGTCCTGTTTTCGCGCACCTCTCATGCCTTCCCCTATTTCGCTCTGTTTTCGCTCCTCTCATAACGTCCCCTGTATCGCTGTGTTTTCTTGCACCTCTGATGCATTCCCCTGTATTGCCGTGTTTTTGCGCACCTCTCATACTTTTCCCTATATAGCCGTGTTTTTGCGTATCTCTCATGGCATCCCCGATATCGCCGTGTTTCATGCATATTTCATACATTCCCCTATATCGCTGTGTTTTCGCGCACATCCCATAGCTTCCGCTACATCGCTGTGTTTTCGCACACCTCTCATGCCTTCACCTATATCGCTGTCTTTTCGCACCCTGATATAGCTTCACCTTTATCGCTGTGTTTTTGGGCACCTCTCATAGCTTCCACTATATCGCCGTGTTTTCGCGGACATCTCATGTCTTCCCCTATATCGCTGTGTTTTCGCTGCTCTCATAACTTCCCCTATATCACTGTGTTTTCTCGCACCTCTGATGCATTCCCCTGTATTGCGATGTTTTCGCGCACCTCTCATACCTTCCCCAATATCGCCCTGCTTTCGCGCACCTCCCATACCTTCTCCTATATCGCTGTGTTTTTGCACACCTCTCATGGAATCCCCAATATCGCCATGTATTCATGCACATCTCATACCATCCCCTATATCACTGTGTTTTCTCGCACCACTGATGGCTTCCCCGATATCACCGTGTCTTCATGCACATCTCATACCGTCCCCTATACCACTGTGTTTTCGCGCACCTCTCATACCTTCCCCTATATCGCTGTGTTTTCACGCACCTCTTTTAACTTCCCCTATATCGCCGTGTTTTTGCGCACCTCTCATAACTTACCCTATATCGCCGTGCTGTTATGCACATCTCATAACGTCCTCTATATCGCTGTGTATTCGCGCACATCCCATAGCATCCCTTATATCACTGTGCGTACCTCACATACCTTCCCAAATATCACCCTGTTTTCGCGCACCTCCCATTCCTTCACCTATATCGCGGTTTTCGTGCACCGCTCATGCATTTCTGTATACCGCTGTGTTTTTGCACACCTCTCATACCTTCCCCAATATCACCGTGTTTTCAGCACCTCTCATAACCTTCCTTCTATCGCCCTGTTTTCGCGCTCCTCTCATACATTCCCCTATATCAGTGTGTTTTCACGCAGCTCTCATACCTTCCCCTATATCGCCGTATTTTTGCACACCTCTCATGGCTTCCCCAATATAGCCATGTTTTCGTGCACATATGATAACGTCCCATATATCTCTGTGTATTCACGCACCTCCCTTCGTATCCCCTATATCGCTGTGCCTTCGCGCATCGCTCATACCATCCCCTATATCGCCCTGTTTCCCGTGCACCTCTCATGGCTTCGCCTACATCGCTGTGTTTTTGCGCACCGCTCATACCTTCCCCTATATCGCCGTGGTTTCGCGCACCTCTCATTTCTTCACCTATATCGCTGTGTTTCCGCTCCTCTCATTACTTCCCCCATATCGCTCTGTGTTCTCGCACTTCTGATACAGTTCCCTGTATCAACGTGTTTTCGCGCACCTCTCATAATTTCACCTATATCGCCGTGCTCTCGCACACCTCTCATATCTTCCCCTATATCACTGTTTTCGCGCACGTCCAATAGCGTCCCCTATATCGCTCTGTTTTCACGCACCTCTCATGTCTTCCCCTATATCACTGTGTTTTCGTGCATCTCCCATACCATCCCCTATATTGCTGTGTTTTCGCGCACCTCCCATATCTTCCGCTACATCGCTGTGTTTTCGCGCACCTCGCATGCCTTCACCTATATCGCTGTCTTTTCGCACCTGATATAGCTTCACCTTTATCGCTGTGTTTTTGCGCACCTCTCATAGCTTCCACTATATCGCTGTGTTTTCGCGCACATCTCATGTCTTCCCCTATATCGCTGTGTTTTCGCTGCTCTCATACCTTCCCCTATATCACTGTGTTTTCTCGCACCTCTGATGCATTCCCCTGTATTGCGATGTTTTCGCGCACCTCTCATACCTTCCCCAATATCGCCCTGTTTTCGCGCACCTCCCATGCCTTCCTCTATATCGCTGTGTTTTTGTGCACCTCTCATACATTCCCCATATCACTGTGCTTTCACGCGCCTCTCATAACTTCCACTATATCGCTGTGTTTTTGCACACCTCTCATACCTTCCCCTATAATGCTGTGTTTTCGCGCACCTCTCATGGAATCCCCAATATCGCCATGTATTCATGCACATCTCATACCGTCCCCTATATCACTGTGTTTTCTCGCACCACTGATGGCTTCCCCGATATCGCCGTGTCTTCATGCACATCTCATACCGTCCCGTATATCGCTGTGTTTTCGCGCACCTCTCATACCTTCCCCTATATCGCTGTGTTTTCACGCACCTCTCTTAACTTCCCCTATATCGCCGTGTTTTTGCGCGCCTCTCATAACTTACCCTATATCGCCGTGTTGTTATGCACATCTCATAACGTCCTCTATATCGCTGTGTATTCGCACACCTCCCATAGCATCCTTTATATCGCTGTGCCTTCGCGCACCTCTCATACCTTCCCAAGTATCGCCCTGTTTTCGCGCACCTCCCATTCCTTCACCTATATCGCTGTTTTCGTGCACCTCTCATACCTTCTCCTATATCGCTGTGCCTTCGCGCACCTCTCATAACTTCCCCTATATCGCCCTGTTTTCGTGCACCTCCCATACCTTCCCCAATATCGCTGTGTTTTCGTGCACGTCTCATACCTTCCCTTATCTCGCTGTGTTTTCACGCACATCTCATAACTTCTCCAATATCACTGTATTTTTGTGCAGCTCTTATACCTTCCCCTATATTGCCGTGTTTTCATGCACAACTCATAGCGTCCCCTATATCACTGTGTATTCGCGCACCTCCCATAGCATCCCTTATATTGCTGTGCCTTCGCACACCTCTCATACCTTCCCCTATATCGCCCTGTTTTCGCACAACTTCCATACCTTCCCCTATATCGCTGTGTTTTCATGCACCTCTCATAATTTCTCCTGTATCGCCGTCTTTTTGCACACCTCTCATGGCTTCCCCAATATCGCCGTGTTTTCATGCACATCTCTTAACGTCCCATATATCGCTGTGTATTCGCGCAACTGCCATAGCATCCCCTATATCGCTGTGCATTCGCGCACCTCTCATACCTTCCGCCATGACACCCTGCTTTCGCACACCTCCCATACCGTCCCCTATATCGCTGTATTTTCGCACACCTCTCATGGCTTTCCCAATATAGCCGTGTTTTGATGCACATCTCATAACGTCCCATATATCTCTGTGTATTCACGCACCTCCCTTAGCATCCCCTATATCGCTGTGCCTTCGCGCATCGCTCATACCTTCCCCTATATCGCCCTTTTTCCCGTGCACCTCCCATGGCTTCGCCTACATCACTGTGTTTTTGCGCACCTCTCATACCTTCCCCTATATCGCCGTGGTTTCGCGCACCTCTCATTTTTTCACCTATATCGCTGTGTTTCCGCTCCTCTCATTACTTCCCCCATATCGCTCTGTGTTCTCGCACTTCTGATACCGTTCCCTGTATCAACGTGCTTTCGCGCACCTCTCATAATTTCACCTATATCGCCGTGCTCTCACACACCTCTCATATCTTCCCCTATATCACTGTGTTTTCGCGCATGTCCAATAGCGTCCCCTATATCGCTGTGTTTTCACGCACCTCTCATGTTTTCCCCTATATCACTGTGTTTTCGTGCATCTCCCATACCATCCCCTATATTGCTGTGTTTCGCACACGTCTCATACCTTTCCCTATATCGCCCTGTTTTCGAGCACCTCTCATACCTCCCCTTATATCGCTGTGTTTTCACGCACCTCTCATAACTTCCCCTGTATTGCCGTTTTTATGCACACCTCTCATAACTTCCTCTATATTGCTGTGTTTTTATGCACATCTCATAACGTCCCCTATATCGCTGTGTATTCGCGCACCTCCCATACCATCCCCTATATCTCTGTGCCTTCGCGCACCTCTCATACCTTCCCCTATATCGCCCTGTTTTCGCACACATCCCATACCTTCCACTATATTGCCCTGTTTTCGCGCACCTCTCATGTCTTCCACTACATCGCTGTGTTTTCTGGCACCTCTGATGCATTCCCCTGTAACACCAAGTTTTCGCGCACCTCTCATACCTGCCCCTATATCGCCCTGTTTTCGCACATCTCCTATACCTTCCCTTATATCACTGCGTTTTCGTGCACCTTTCATACTTTCCCCTATATCGCTGTGTTTTCGCACACCTCTCATAACTTCTTCTATATTGCTGTGTTTTTGTGCACCTCTCATACCTTCCCGAATATCACTGCGTTTTCATGCACATCTCATCACGTCCACTATAACGCTGTGTATTCACGCACCTCCCATAGCATCCCCTATATCGCTGTGCCTTGCGCACCTCTCATAGCTTCCCCTATATCGCTGTCTTTTCGCGCACATCCCATAGATTCACCTTTATCACTGTGTTATTGCTCACCTCTCATAGCATCCCCTGTATCGCCGTGTTTTTGCGCACCTCTCATACTTTTCCCCCATCCCCGATATCGCCGTGTTTCATGCATATTTCATACATTCCCCTATATCGCTGTGTTTTCGCGCACCTCCCATATCTTCCGCTACATCGCTCTGTTTTCGCGCACCTCGCATGCATTCACCTATATCGCTGTCTTTTCGCACCCTGATATAGCTTCACCTTTATCGCTGTGTTTTTGCGCACCTCTCATAGCTTCCACTAAATCGCTGTGTTTTCGCGCACATCTCATGTCTTCCCCTATATCGCTGTGTTTTCGCTGCTCTCATAACTTCCCCTATATCACTGTGTTTTCTCGCACCTCTGATGCATTCCCCTGTATTGCGATGTTTTCGCGCACCTCTCATACCTTCCCCAATATCGCCCTGTTTTCGCGCACCTCCCATGCCTTCCCCTATATCGCTGTGTTTTTGTGCACCTCTCATAGCTTCCCCTGTATCGCCGTGTTTTTGCTCACCTCTCATAGCTTCCCCTATATCGCCATGTTTTCGCGCACCTCTCATGTCTTCACCTAGATCGCTATGCATTCGATCCTCTCAATGCTTCCCCTATATCGCTGTGTTCTCGCACACCTCTCATACCTTCCCCACATCGCCCTGTTTCCGCGCACATTCCATAGCTTCCATTATATTGCCCTGTTTTTGCGCACCTCTCATGTCTTCCCCTACATCGCTGTGTTTTCTCGCACTTCTGATGCATTACCATGTAACGCCAAGTTTTCGCGCACCTCTCATACTTTCCCCTATATCACCGTGTTTTCGTGCACCTCTCATACCTTCCCCTATATCGCCCTGTTTTCGCACTCCTCCTATAATTTCCCCTATATGCTGTGTTTTCACACACCTCTCATGGCTTCCCCAATATCGCCGTGTATTCGCGCTCGTCTCATACTGTCCCCTATATCGCTGTGTTTTCGTGCACCTCTTATAATTTCCCCATATCGCCGTGTTCTCGCAGACCTCTCATACCTTCCCCTAAATCACTGTGTTTTCGCGCAAGTCCCATAACGTTCCCTATATCGCTGTGTTATCTCGCACCTCTGATGCATTCCCCTGTATCTCCGTGTTGTCGAGCACATCCCATAGCTTCCACTATATTGCCCTGTTTTCGCGCAACTCTCATGTCTTCCCCTACATCGCTGTGTTTTCTCGCACTTCTGATGCATTACCATGTTATGCCAAGTTTTCGCGCACCTCTCATACTTTCCCCTATATCACCGTGTTTTCGCGTACCTCTCATAGCTTCCCCTATACACCATGTTTTCATACAAATCTCATACCGTCACCTATATCACTGTATTTTGGCGCACCTCCCATTGCTTCCCTTATATCGCTGTGCCTTCGTGCACCTCTCATACCTTCCCCTATATCGCCCTGCTTTCGCACTCCTCCTATAATTTCCCCTATATCACTGTGTTTTCACGCACCTCTCATGTCTTCACCTATATCGCTATGTTTTTGCTCCTGTCATTACTTCCATTATATCGCTGTGTTTTCTCACAGCTCTGATACATTCCCCTGTATCGCCGTGTTGTCACGCACCTCTCATAATTTCCCCTACATCGCTGTATTCTCGCACACCTCTCATACCTTCCCCAATATAGCCCTGTTTTCACACACCTCCCATTCCTTCCCCTGTATCGCTGTGTTTTAGTGCACATCTCATACCTTCCCCTTTATGGCGCTGTTTTCGCGCAGCTCCCATATCTTCCCCTATATAGCTGTCTTTTCGCGCACCTCTCATACATTCCCCTATATCGCCCTGTTTTCGCACACATCCCATAGCTTCCACTATATTGCCTCGTTTTCGCGCACCTCTCATGCCTTCCCCTATGTCGCTCTGTTTTCGATCCTCTCATAACGTCCCCTATATCGCTGTGTTTTCTTGCACCTCTGATGCATTCCGCTGTATCACCGTGTTTTTGCGCACCTCTCATACTTTTCCCCCATCCCCGATATCGCCGTGTTTCATGCATATTTCATACATTCCCCTATATCGCTGTGTTTTCGCGCACCTCCCATATCTTCCGCTACATCGCTCTGTTTTCGCGCACCTCGCATGCATTCACCTATATCGCTGTCTTTTCGCACCCTGATATAGCTTTACCTTTATCGCTGTGTTTTTGCGCACCTCTCATAGCTTCCACTAAATCGCTGTGTTTTCGCGCACATCTCATGTCTTCCCCTATATCGCTGTGTTTTCGCTGCTCTCATAACTTCCCCTATATCACTGTGTTTTCTTGCACCTCTGATGCATTCCCCTGTATTGCAATGTTTTCGCGCACCTCTCATACCTTCCCCAATATCGCCCTGTTTTCGCGCACCTCCCATGCCTTCCCCTATATCGCTGTGTTTTTGTGCACCTCTCATACATTCCCCATATCACTGTGCTTTCACGCGCCTCTCATAACTTCCACTATATCGCTGTGTTTTTGCACACCTCTCATACCTTCCCCTATAATGCTGTGTTTTCGCGCACCTCTCATGGAATCCCCAATATCTCCATGTATTCATGCACATCTCATACCGTCCCCTATATCACTGTGTTTTCTCGCACCACTGATGGCTTCCCCGATATCGCCGTGTCTTCATGCACATCTCATACCGTCCCGTATATCGCTGTGTTTTCGCGCACCTCTCATACCTTCCCCTATATCGCTGTGTTTTCACGCACCTCTCTTAACTTCCCCTATATCGCCGTGTTTTTGCGCACCTCTCATGACTTATCCTATATCACCGTGTTGTTATGCACATCTCATAACGTCCTCTATATCGCTGTGTATTCGCACACCTCCCATAGCATCCCTTATATCGCTGTGCCTTCGCGCACCTCTCATACCTTCCCAAGTATCGCCCTGTTTTCACGCACCTCCCATTCCTTCACCTATATCGCTGTTTTCGTGCACCTCTCATACCTTCTCCTATATCGCTGTGCCTTCGCGCACCTCTCATAACTTCCGCTATATCGCCGTTTTCGCGCACCTCCCATACCTTCCCCAATATCGCTGTGTTTTCGCGAACGTCTCATAACTTCTCCAATATCACTGTATTTTTGTGCAGCTCTTATACCTTCCCCTATATTGCCGTGTTTTCATGCACAACTCATAGCGTCCCCTATATCACTGTGTATTCGCGCACCTCCCATAGCATCCCTTATATTGCTGTGCCTTCGCACACCTCTCATACCTTCCCCTATATCGCCCTGTTTTCGCACACCTTCCATACCTTCCCCTATATCGCTGTGTTTTCATGCACCTCTCATAATTTCTCCTGTATCGCCGTATTTTTGAACACCTCTCATGGCTTCCCCAATATCGCCGTGTTTTCATGCACATCTCTTAACGTTCCATATATCGCTGTGTATTCGCGCAACTGCCATAGCATCCCCTATATCGCTGTGCCTTCGCGCACCTCTCATACCCGCCATGTCACCCTGTTTTCGCACACCTCCCATACCGTCCCCTATATCGCTGTATTTTTGCACACCTCTCATGGCTTTCCCAATATAGCCGTGTTTTCATGCACATCTCATAACGTCCCATATATCTCTGTGTATTCACGCACCTCCCTTAGCATCCCCTATATCGCTGTGCCTTCGCGCATCGCTCATACCTTCCCCTATATCGCCCTGTTTCCCGTGCACCTCCCATGGCTTCGCCTACATCACTGTGTTTTTGCGCACCTCTCATACCTTCCCTTATATCGCCGTGGTTTCGCGCACCTCTCATTTCTTCACCTATATCGCTGTGTTTCCGCTCCTCTCATTACTTCCCCCATATCGCTCTGTGTTCTCGCACTTCTGATACAGTTCCCTGTATCAATGTGTTTTCGCGCACCTCTCATAATTTCACCTATATCGCCGTGCTCTCGCACACTTCTCATATCTTCCCCTATACCACTGTGTTTTCGCGAATGTCCAATAGCGTCCCCTATATCGCTGTGTTTTCACGCACCTCTCATGTCTTCCCCTATATCACTGTGTTTTCGTGCATCTCCCATACCATCTCCTATATTGCTGTGTTTCGCACACGTCTCATACCTTTCCCTATATCGCCCTGTTTTCGAGCACCTCTCATACCTCCCCTTATATCGCTGTGTTTTCACGCACCTCTCATAACTTCCCCTGTATTGATGTATTTATGCGCACCTCTCATATCTTCCCCTATATTGCCGTGTTTTTATGCACATCTCATAACGTCCCCTATATCGCTGTGTATTCGCGCACCTCCCATAGCATCGCCTATATCGCTGTGCCTTCGCGCACCTCTCATACCTTCCCCTATATCGCCCTGTTTTCGCACACATCCCATACCTTCCACTATATTGCCCTGTTTTCGCGCACCTCTCATGTCTTCCACTACATCGCTGTGTTTTCTGGCACCTCTGATGCATTCCCCTGTAACACCAAGATTTCGCGCACCTCTCATACTTTCCCCTATATCGCCGTGTTTACGCGCACCTCTCATACCTGCCCCTATATCACCCTGTTTTCGCGCATCTCCTATACCTTCCCTTATATCACTGCGTTTTCGTGCACCTTTCATACCTTCCCCATATCGCTGTGTTTTCGCACACCTCTCATAACTTCTCCTATATCGCTGTGTTTTTGTGCACCTCTCATACCTTCCCGAATATCACTGCGTTTTCATGCACATCTCATCACGTCCACTATATCGCTGTGTATTCACGCACCTCCCATAGCATCCCCCATATCGCTGTGCTTTGCGCACCTCTCATAGCTTCCCCTATATCGCTGTCTTTTCACGCACATCCCATAGATTCACCTTTATCGCTGTGTTATTGCTCACCTCTCATAGCTTCCCCTGTATCGCCGTGTTTTTGCTCACCTCTCATAGCTTCCCCTATATTGCCATGTTTTCGCGCACCTCTCATGTCTTCACCTAGATCGCTATGCATTCAATCCTCTCAATACTTCCGCTATATCGTTGTGTTTTCTCGCACATCTGATACATTCTCCCGTATCGCCGTGTTTTCGCACACTTGTCATAATTTCCCCTATATTGCCCTGTTTTCGCGCACCTCTCATGTATTCCACTAATTAGCTGTGTTTTCTGGCACCTCTGATGCATTCCCCTGTAACGCCAAGTTTTCACGCACCTGTCATACTTTCCCCTATATCGCCATATTTACGCGCACCTCTCATACCTCCCCTTATATCGCCATGTTTTTATGCACATCTCATACCGTCTTCTATATCGCTGTGTTTTTGCGCACCTCCCATAGCATCCCCTTTCTCGCTGTGCCTTCGTGAACCTCTCATACCTTCCCCTATATCGCTGTGTTTTCACGCACCTCTCTTAACTTCTCCTATATTGCTGTGTTTTTGCACACCTCTCATACCTTCCCCTATATCACTGTGTTTTCAGGCACCTCTCATGGCTTCCCCAATATCGCCGTGTATTCATGCACATCTCATACCGTCCCCTATATCGCTATGTTTTGGCGCACATCCCATAGCTTCACCTACATCGCTGTTTTCGCGCACATCCCATAGCTTCAATTTGATCGCTGTGTTATTGCTCACCTCTCATGGCTTACCCTATATCGCCGTGTTTTCGCGCACCTCGCACGTCTTCACCTATATCACTATGTTTTCGCTCGTATCATTAATTCCCCTATATTGCTGTGTTTTCTCGCACCTCTGATGCATTCTCCTGTATTGCCATGTTTTCGTGCACCTCTTACAATTTCCCCTATATCGCCGTGTTCTCGCACACCTCTCATACCTTCCCCTATATCATTGTTTTTTTGCGCATGTCCCATAGCGTCCCCTATATCGCTGTGTTTTCTCGCACCTCTGATACATTCCCCTGTATCGCCGTGGTTTCGCGCACATCCCATAGGTTCCACTATATTGCCCTGTTTTTGCGCACCTCTCATGTCTTCCCCTATATCACGGTGTTTTCGCGAACCTCTCATAGCATCCCCTATATCGCTGTGCCTTCGCACACATCTCATAACTTCCCCTATATCGCCCTGTTTCGCGCACCTCCCATACCTTCCCCAATATCGCTGTGTTTTCGTGCACCTCTCATACCTTCCCTTATATCGGTATGTTTTCACGCACCTCTCATAACTTCTCCTATATCACTGTATTTTTGTGCAGCTCTTATACCTTCCCCTATATTGCCGTGTTTTCATGCACATCTCATAACGTCCCCTATATCGCTGTGTATTCGCGCACATCCCATAGCATCCCTTATATTGCTGTGCCTTCGCGCACCTCTCATACCTTCCCCTATATCGCCCCGTTTTCATCCACCTCTCATACCTCCACCTGTATCGCTGTGTTTTCACACACCTCTCATAACTTCTCCTATATCGCTGTGTTTTTGTGCACCTCTCATACCTTCCCTAATATCATTGCGTTTTCATGCACATCTCATCACGTCCCCTATATCGCTGTGTTTTCGTGCACCTCTCTTACCTCCCCCTATATCGCTGTGCTTGCGGACCTCTCATACCTTCCCCTATATCGCTGTCTTTTCGCGCACATCCCATAGATTCACCTTTATCGCTGTGTTATTGCTCACCTCTCATAGCTTCCCCCATATCGCCGTGTTGTCATGCACATCTCATAACGTCCTCTATATCGCTGTATGTTCGCGCACCTCCCATAGCTTCCCTTATATCACTGTGCTTTCGCGCACCTCTCATACCTTCCCAAATATCGCCCTGTTTTCGCGCATCTCCCATTCCTTCACCTATATTGCTGTTTTCGTGCACCTCTCATGCATTTCCGTAGACCGCTGTGTTTTTGCACACCACTCATACCTTCCCCAATATCACCGTGTTTTCACGCACCTCTCATAACCTCCCCTCTATCGCCCTGTTTTCGCGCTCCTCTCAGACCTTCCCCTATATAACTGTGTTTTCACGCAGCTCTCATACCTTCCCCTATATCACTGTGTTTTCACGCAGCTCTCATACCTTCCCTTATATCGCTGTGTTTTCGCACACCTCTCATGGCTTTGCCTACATCGCTGTTTTCGCGCACCTCTCATACCTTCCCCTATATCGATGTATTTTTGCGCACATCTCATACCTTTCCCTATATTGATGTGTTTTCATGCACATCTCATAACGTCCCCTATATACCTCTGTATTTGCGCACCTCCCATACCATCCCCTATATCACTGTGCCTTCGCGCACCTCTCATGCATTCCCATATATCGCCCTGTTTTCGCGCACCTCGCATACCTTCCCCGATATCGCTGTGTTTTTGTGCTCCTGTCATACCTTCCCCTATATTGTTGTGTTTTCATGCACCTCTCTTAACTTCTCCTATATCGCTGTGTTTTTACACACCACTCATACCTTCCCCTATATCGCTGTGTTTTCAGGCACCTCTCATGGCTTCCCCAATATCGCCGTGTATTCATGCACATCTCATACCTTCCCCTATATCGCACAGTTTTCGCGCACCTCCGATTCCTTCCCCTATATTGCTGTGTTTTCACACACCTCTCATAACTTCTCCTATATCACTGAGTTTTTGTGCACCTCTAATACCTTCCCTAATATAGCTGAGTTTTCATGCACATCTCATCACGTCCCCTATATCGCTGTGTATTCGCGCACCTCCCATAGCATCCCCTATATCGCTGTGCCTTGTGCAGCTCTCATAGCTTCCCCTATATCGCTGTCTTTTCGCGCACATCCCATAGATTCACCTTTATCGCTGTGTTATTGCTCACCTCTCATAGCTTCCCCTGTATCGCCGAGTTTTTGCACACATCTCATGTCTTCACCAAGATCGCTATGTTTTCGCTCCTCTCAATACTTCCCCTATATCGCTGTGTTTTCTCGCACAATTGATACATTCTCCCGTATCACTGTGTTTTCGCACACCTCACATTATTTCCCCTATATCGCCGTGTTCTCGCGCACTTCTCATACCTTCTCTTATATCACCCTGTTTTCGTGCACATCCCATACCTTCCACTATATTGCCCTGTTTTCGTGCACCTCTCATGGCTTCCACTACATCGCTGTGTTTTCTGGCACCTCTGATGCTTTCCCCTGTAACGCCAAGTTTTCGCGCACCTCTCATACTTTCCCCTATATCGCCGTGTTTACGCGCACCTCTCATACCTCCCCCTATATCGCCATGTTTTTATGCACATCTCATACCGTCTCCTATATCGCTGTGCCTTCGTGCACCTCTCATACCTTCCCCTAAATCGCCCTGTTTTCGTGCACCTCCTATACCTTCCCTTATATCACTGCGTTTTCGTGCACCTCTCATACCTTCCCCTATATGGCGGTGTTTTCATGCACATCTCATAACGTCCCCTATATCTCTGTGTATTCGTGCACCTCCCATTCCTTCCCGAATATATCTCTGTGTTTTCGTGCACCTTTCATATCTTCCCCTATATCACTGTGTTTTCGCACACCTCTCATAACTTCTCCTATATCGCTGTGTTTTTGTGCACCTCTGATACCTTCCCTAATATCGCTGCGTTTTCATGCACATCTCATCACGTCCCCTATATCGCTGTGTATTCACGCACCTCCCATAGCATCCCCTATATCGCTGTGCCTTGCGCACCTCTCATAGCTTCCCCTATATCGTTGTCTTTTCGCGCACATCCCATAGATTCACCTCTATCGCTGTGTTATTGCTCACCTCTCATAGCTTCCCCTATATCGCTGTGTTTTCGCACACCTCTCATAACTTCTCCTATATCGCTGTCTTTTTGTGCACCTCTGATACCTTCCCTAATATCGCTGCGTTTTCATGCACATCTCATCACGTCCCCTATATCGCTGTGTATTCACGCACCTCCCATAGCATCCCCTATATCGCTGTGCCTTGCGCACCTCTCATAGCTTCCCCTATATCGTTGTTTTTTCGCGCACATCCCATAGATTCACCTCTATCGCTGTGTTATTGCTCACCTCCAATAGCTTCCCCTGTATCGCCGTGTTTTTGCTCACCTTTCATAGCTTCCCCTATATCGCCGCGTTTTCGCGCACCTCTCATGTCTTCACCTAGATCGCTATGTTTTCGCTCCTCTCAATGCTTCCCCGAAAAGCTGTGTTTTCTCGCACATCTGATACATTCTCCCGTATCGCCGCGTATTTGCACACCTCTCATAATTTTCCCTATATCACCGTGTTCTCGCACACCTCTCATACCTTACCCTATATCACAGTGTTTTCACGCACGTCCCATTGCGTCCCCTATATCGCTGTGTTTTCGCGCACCTCTCATACATTCCCCTATATCGCACTGTTTTTGCGCACATTCCATAACTTCACCTTTATCACTGTGTTATTGCTTACCTCTCATAGCTTCCCCTATATCGCCGTGTTTTCGCGCACCTCTCATGTCTTCACCTATATCGCTTTGTTTCTGCTCCTCTCATTACTTCCCCTACATCGCTCTGTGTTCTCGCACTTCTGATACAGTTCCCTGTATCAACGTGTTTTCGCTCACCTCTCATAATTTCACCTATATCGCCCTGTTCTCACACACCTCTCATATCTTCCCCTATATCATTGTGTTATCGCGCACGTCCAATAGCGTTCCCTATATCGCTGTGTTTTCACACACCTCCCATACCTTCCCCAATATCGCTGTGTTTTCGTGCACCTCTCATACCTTCCCTTATATCGTTATGTTTTCACGCACCTCTCATAAATTCTCCTATATCGCTGTATTTTTGCGCAGTTCTGATACCTTCCCCTATATTGCCATGTTTTCATGCACATCTAATAACGTCCCCTATATGGCTGTGTATTCACGCACCTCCCATAACATCCCTTATATTACTGTGCCTTCGCGCACATCTCATACCTTCCCCTATGTCGCCCTGTTTTCGCACACCTCCCATACCGTCCCCTATGTCGCTGTATTTTCGCACACCTCTCATGGCTTCCCCAATATCGCAGTGTTTTCATGCACATCTCATAACGTCCCCTATATCGCTGTGTATTCGCGCACCTCCCATAGCATCCCTTATATTGCTGTGCCTTCCCGCACCTCTCATACCTTCCCCTATATCGCCCTGTTTTCGCTAACCTTCCATACATCCCCTTATATCGCTGTGTTTTCACGCATCACTCATAATTTCTCCTTATCGCCGTATTTTTGCACACCTCTCATGGCTTCCCCAATATCGCCGTGTTTTCATGCACATCTCTTAACGTCCCATATATCGCTGTGTATTCGTGCACCTGCCATAGCATCCCCTATATCGCCCTGTTTCCCGTGCACCTCCCATGGCTTCGCCTACATGGCTGCGTTTTTGCGCACCTCTCATACCTTCCCCTATATCGCTGTGTTTTCGCGCAACTCTCATTACTTCCCCTATATCGCTCTGTGTTCTCGCGCTTCTGATACAGTTCCCTGTATCAACGTGTTTTCGCGCACCTCTCATAATTTCACCTATATCGCCGTGTTCTCACACACCTCTCATATCTTCCGCTATATCACTGTGTTTTCGCGCACATCCAATAGCGTCCCCTATATCGCTCTGTTTTCACGCACCTCTCATGTCTTCCCCTATATCACTATGTTTTCGTGCATCTCCCATACCATCCCCTACATTGCTGTGTTTCGCACACGTATCATACCTTTCCCTATATTGCCCTGTTTTCGAGCAGCTCCCATACCTTCCCCTATATCGCTGTGTCTTCGTGTACCTCTCATACGTCCCCTTATATCGCTGTGTTTTCGCGCACCTCCCATAGCATCCCCTATATCGCTGTGCCTTCGCGCACCTCTCATACCTTCCCCTATATCGCCCTGTTTTCACGCACATCCCATACATTCCATTATATTGCCCTGTTTTTGCGCACCTCTCATGTCTTCCACTACATCGCTGTGTTTTCTGGCACCTCTGATGCATTCCCCTATAACACCAAGTTTTCGTGCACCTCTCATACTTTCCCCTATATCGCCGTGTTTACGCGCACCTCTCATACCTGCCCCTATATCGCCATGTTTTTATGCACATCTCATACCGTCTCCTATATCGCTGTGTTTTTGCGCACCTCCCAAAGCATCCCCTATATCGCTGTGCCTTCGTGCACCTCTCATACCTTCCTCTATATCGCCCTGTTTTCGCGCACCTCCTATACCTTCCCTTATATCACTGCGTTTTCGTGCACCTCTCATACCTTCCCTTATATCGTTCTGTTTTCACGCACCTCTCATAAATTCTCCTATATCGCTGTATTTTTGCGCAGTTCTTATACCTTCCCCTATATTGCCGTGTTTTCATCCACATCTCATAACGTCCCCTATATCGCTGTATATTCGCGCACCTCCCATAGCATCCCTTATATTGCTGTGCCTTCGCGCACATCTCATACCTTCCCGTATGTCGCCCTGCTTTCGCACACCTCCCATACCGTCCCCTATATCGCTGTATTTTCGCACACCTCTCATGGCTTCCCCAATATCGCCGTGTTTTCATGCACATCTCATAATGTCCCCTATATCGCTTTGTATTCGCGCACCTCCCATAGCATCCTTTATATTGCTGTGCCTTCGCGCACCTCTCATACCTTCCCCTATATCGCCCTGTTTTCGCGCACCTTCCTTACCTCCCCCTATATCGCTGTGTTTTCACGCACCTCTCATAATTTCTCCTTATCGCCGTATTTTTGCGCACCTCTCATGGCTTGCCCAATATTGCCGTGTTTTCACGCACATCTCTTAACGTCCCATATATCGCTGTGTCTTCGCACACCTGCCATAGCATCCCCTATATCGCTGTCCCTTAGCGCACCTCTCATACCTTCCCCTATGTCGTCCTGTTTTCGCACACCTCCCATGGCATCCCCTATATCGCTGTGCCTTCGCGCACCGCTCATACCTTCCCCTATATCGCCCTGTTTAGCACGCACCTCCCATGGCTTCGCCTACATTGCTGTGTTTTTGTGCACCTCTCATACTTTCCCCTATATCGCCCTGTTTTTGCGCACATCCCATATCTTCACCTTTCTCACTGTGTTATCGCTTACCTCTCATAGCTTCCCCTATATCGCCGTCTTTTCGCGCAGCTCTAATTTCTTCACCTATATCGCTGTGTTTCTGCACCTCTCATTACTTCCCCTATATCAATCTGTGTTCTCGCACTTCTGATACAGTTCCCTGTATCAACGTGTTTTCGCGCACCTCTCATAATTTCACCTATATCGCCCTGTTCTCGCACACCTCTCATATCTTCCCCTATATCACTGTTTTTTTGCGCATGTCCCATAGCGTCCCCTATATCGCTGTGTTTTCTCGCCCCTCTGATACATTCCCCTGTATCGTTGTGGTTTTGCGCACATCCCTTGGGTTCCAGTATATTGCCCTGTTTTTGCGCACCTCCCATACCATCCCCAATATCGCTGTGTTTTCGTGCACCTCTCATACCTTCCCTTATCTCGCTGTGTTTTCACGCACCTCTCATAACTTCTCCTATATCACTGTATTTTTGTGCAGCTCTTATACCTTCCCCTATATTGCCGTGTTTTCATGCACATCTCATACCTTCCCCTATATCGCTGTGTTTTCACACACCTCTCATAACTTCTCCTATATCGCTGTGTTTTTGTGCACCTCTCATACCTTCCCTAATATCACTGCGCTTTTATGCACATCTTATCACGTCCACTATATCGCTGTGTATTCACGCACCTCCCATAGCATCCACTATACCGCTGTGCCTTGCGAACCTCTCATAGCTTCCCCTATATCGCTGTCTTTTCGCGCACATCCCATAAATTCACCTTTATCGCTGTTATTGCTCACCTCTCATAGCTTCCCCTGTATCGCCGTGTTTTTGCTCACCTCTCATGTCTTCACCTAGATCGTTATGTATTTGATCCTCTCAATACTTCCCCTATATCTCTGTGTTTTCTCGCACATCTGATACATTCTCCCGTATCGCCGTGTTTTCGCACACCTCTCATAATTTCCCCTCTTTCACCGTGTTCTCGCGCACCTCTCATAACTTCCCCTATGTTTTCCCCTGTGTTTTTGCGCACGTCCCATTGCGTCCCCTATATCGCTGTGTTTTCGCGCACCTCTCATAGTTTCCTCTATATCGCCCTGTTTTCGTGCACATCCCATAGCTTCCACTATATTGCCCTGTTTTCGCGCACCTCTCATGTATTCCACTACATAGCTGTGTTTTCTGGCACCTCTGATGCATTCCCCTGTAATGCCAAGTTTTCGCGCACCTCTCATACTTTCCCCTATATCGCCGTATTTACGCGCACCTCTCATACCTCCCCCTATATCGCTGTGTGTTCAGGCACCTCTCATGGCTTCCCCAATATCGCCGTGTATTCATGCACATCTCATACCGTCCCCTATATCGCTGTGTTTTGGCGCACCTCCCATAGTTCACCTACATCGCTGTTTTCGCGCACATCCCTTAGCTTCACCTTGATCACTGTGTTATTGCTCACCTCTCATAGCTTACCCTATATCGCCGTGTTTTCGCGCACCTCGCATGTCTTCACCTATATCGCTATGTTTTCGCTTCTATCATTAATTCCCCTATATCGCTGTGTTTTCTCGCACCTCTGATACATTCTCCTATATTGCCATGTTTTCGTGCACCTCTTACAATTTCCCCTATATCGCCGTGTTCTCGCACACCTCTCATATCTTCCCCTATATCACTGTTTTTTTGCGCATGTCCCATAGCGTCCCCTATATCGCTGTGTTTTCTCGCACCTCTGATACATTTCCCTGTTTCGCCGTGGTTTCGCGCACATCCCATAGGTTCCACTATATTGCCCTGTTTTTGTGCACCTCTCATGTCTTCCCCTATATCACGGTGTTTTCGCGCACCTCTCATAGCATCCCCTATATCGCTGTACCTTCGCGCACCTCTATATACTTTCCCCTATATCGCCGTATTTAAGCGCACCTCTCATACCTCCCCCTATATCGCCATGTTTTTATGCACATCTCATACCGTCTCCTATATCGTTGTCTTTTCGCGCACCTCTCATAACTTCTCCTATATCACTGTGTTTTTGCGCAGCTCTTATACCTTCCCTATATTGCCGTGTTTTCATGCACATCTCATAACGTCCCCATATCGCTGTGTATTCGCGCACATCCCATAGCATCCCTTATATTGCTGTGCCTTCGCGCACCTCTCATACCTTCCCCTATATCGCCCTGTTTTCGCGCACCTTCCATACCTTTCCCTATATCACTGTGTTTTCATGCACCTCTCATACCTCCCCCTATATCGCTGTGTTTTCACACACCTCTCATAACTTCCCCTATATCGCTGTGTTTTTGTGCACCTCTCATACCTTCCCTAATATCACTGCGTTTTCATGCACATCTCATCACGTCCCCTATATCGCTGTGTTTTCGTGCACCTCTCATACCTCCCCCTATATCGCTGTGCCTTGCGGACCTCTCATACCTTCCCCTATATCGCTGTCTTTTTGCGCACATCCCATAGATTCTCCTTTATCGCTGTGTTATTGCTCACCTCTCATAGCTTCCCCTATATCGCCGTGTTGTTATGCACATCTCATAACGTCCTCTATATCGCTGTATATTCGTGCACCTCCCATAGCTTCCCTTATATCGCTGTGCTTTCGCGCACCTCTCATACCTTCCCAAATATCGCCCTGTTTTCACGCACCTCCCATTCCTTCACCTATATCGCTGTTTTCGTGCACCTCTCATGCATTCCCGTATACCGCTGTGTTTTTGCACACCTCGCATACCTTCCCCAATATCACAGTGTTTTCACGCACCTCTCATAACCTCCCCTCTATCGCCCTGTTTTCGTGCTCCTCTCATACCTTCCCCTATATAACTGTGTTTTCACGCAGCTCTCATACCTTCCCCAATATCACCGTGTTTTCATGCACATCTCATAACGTCCCCAATGTCGCTGGGTTTTCACTCACCTCTCATACCTTCCCCTATATCACTGTGTTTTCACGCAGCTCTCATACCTTCCCCTATATCGCTGTGTTTTCGCACACCTCTTATGGCTTCCCGACTATCGCCGTGTATTCATGCACATCTCATACCTTCCCCTATATCGCTGTGCTTTCGCGCACATCCCATAGCTTCGCCTACATCGCTGTTTTCATGCACCTCTCATGCCTTCCCTTATATCGATGTATTTTTGCGCAGAACTCATAATGTCCCCTTTATCGCTGTGTTATTGCTCACCTCTCATAGCTTCCCCTATATCGCCCTGTTTTCGCACTCCTCTCATGCATTCCCGTATATCGCTGTGTTTTTGCACACTTCTCATAACTTCCCCAATATCACCGTGTTTTCATGCACATCTCATAACGTCCCCAATGTCGCTGGGTTTTCACGCACCTCTCATAACTTCCCCTATATCGCTCTGTTTTTGCACTCCTCTCATACCTTCCCCTATATCACTGTGTTTTCACGCAGCTCTCATACCTTCCCCTATATCGCTGTGTTTCCGCACACCTCTCATGGCTACCCGACTACCGCCGTGTATTCATGCACATCTCATAACTTCCCGTATATCGCTGTGTTTTCGCGCACCTTCCATAGCTTCGCCTACATCGCTGTTTTTGTGCACATCCCATAGCTTCCCCTTGATCGATGTGTTATTGATCACCTCTCATAGCTTACCCTATATCGCCGTGTTTTTGCGCACCTCGCATGTCTTCACCTATATCGCTATGTTTTCGCTCCTATCATTACTTCCCCCATATCGCTGTGTTTTCTCGCACTTCTGATACATTCTCCTGTATTGCATGTTTTCGCGCACCTCTTACAATTTCCCCTATATCGCTGTGTTTTCTCGCACCTCTGATACATTCTCCTGTATTGCATGTTTTCGCGCACCTCTTACAATTTCCCCTATATCACCGTGTTCTCGCAGACCTCTCATACCTTCCCCTATATCACTGCTTTTTTGCGCATGTCCCATAGCGTCCCCTATATCGCTGTGTTTTCTCGCACCTCTGATACATTCCCCTGTATCGCCGTGGTTTCGCATAGGTTCCACTATATTGCCCTGTTTTTGCGCACCTCTCACATCTTCCACTATATCACGGTGTTTTCGCGCACCTCTCATAGCATCCCCTATATCGCTATGCCTTCGAGCACTTCTCATAACTTCCCCAATATCGCCCTGTTTTCACGCACCTCCCATACCTTCCCCAATATCGCTGTCTTTTCACGCACCTCTCATAACTTCTCCTATATCACTGTATTTTTGCACAGCTCTTATACCTTCCCCTATATTGTGGTGTTTTCATGCACATCTCATATCGTCCCCTATATCGCTCTGTTTTTGTGCACCTGTCATACCTCCCCCTATATCGCTGTGCCTTGCGCACCTCTCATACCTTCCCCTATATAGCTGTCTTTTCGCGCACATCCCATAGATTCACCTTTATCGCTGTGTTATTACTCACCTCTCACAGCTTCCCCTCTTTCGCCGTGTTTTCGCGCACCTCTCATGTCTTCACCTATATAGCTATGTTTTCACTCCTCTCATTGCTTCCCTTATCTCGCTGTGTTTTCTCGCACCTCTGATACATTCCCCTGTATTGACATGTTTTTTCGCACCTCTTACAATTTCCCCTATATTGCCGTGTTCTCGCACACCTCTCATACCTTCCCCTATATCGCTGTATTTTTGCGCACGTCCCATAGCGTCCCCTATATCGCTGTGTTTTCTCGCACCTCTGATGCATTCCCCTGTATCGCCGTGCTTTCGCGCATGTCCCATAGCTTCCAATATATTGCCCTGTTTTTGCGCACCTCTCATGTCTTCCCCTATATCACGGTGTTTTCGCGCACCTCTCATACCTTCCACTATTTCGCTCTGTTTTTGCACACCTCTCATACCTTCCTTTATATCGCTGTCTTTTCACGCACCTCTCATAACTTCTCCTATATTCCTGCATTTTTGCGCACCTCTCATAACTTTCCCCATATCGCTGTGTTTTTATGCACATCTCATAACGTCCTCATATCACTGTGTAGTCGCGCACCTCCCATAGCCTCCCGCATATTGCTGTGCCTTCGCGCACTTCTCATACCTTCGCCTATATCGCCCTGTTTTCGCACACTTCCCATTCATTCTCCTGTTGCTGTGTTTTTGTGAACCTCTCATACCTTCCCCTATTTAGCTGTTTTTGCGCACATCCCATAGATTCACCTTTATCACTGTGTTATTGCTCACCTCTCATAGCTTCCACTATATTGTCCTGCTTTCACGCACCTCTCATGTCTTCCACTATATCACTGTGTTTTCGCGCACATCCAATAGCATCCCCTATATTGCTGTGTCTTCGCACTTCTCTCATACCGTCCCCTATATCGCCCTGTTTTCGAGCACCTCCCATACCTCCCCCTATATCGCTGTGTTTTCACGCACGTCTCATAACTTCTCTTATATTGCTGTATTTTTGCGCACCTCTCATAACTTCCCCTATATCGCCGTGTTTTTATGCACATCTCATAACGTCCCCTATATCGCTGTGTATTCGCGCACCTCCCATAGAATACCCCATATCGCTGTGGCTTGTGCACCTCTCATACCTTCCCCTATATCGCTGTCTTTTCGCACACATCCCATAGATTCACCTTTATCGCTGTGTTATTGCTCACGTCTCATAGCTTCCCCTATATCGCCGTGTTTTTGCTCACCTCTCATAGCTTCCACTATATTGTCCTGCTTTCACGCACCTCTCATGTCTTCCCCTATATCGCTGTGTTTTCACGCACCACTCATAACTTCTCCTAATTCGCTGCATTTTTGCGCAGTTCTTATACCTTCCCCTATATTGCCGTGTTTTCATGCACATCTCATAACGTCCCCTATATCGCTGTGTATTCGCGCACCTCCCATAGCATCCCTTGTATTACTGTGCCTTCGCGCACCTCTCATACCTTCCCCTATATCGCCCTGTTTTCGCGCACCTTCCATACCTTCCACTATATCGCTGTGTTTTCATGCACCTCTCATACCTCCCTCTATATCGCTGTGTTTTCACGCACCTCTCATAATTTCTCCTATATCGCCATATTTTTGCACACCTCTCATGGCTTCCCCAATATCGCCGTGTTTTAATGCACATCTCTTAACGTCGCATATATCGCTGTGTATTCGCGCACCTGCCATAGCATCCCCTATATCGTGGTGCCTTCGCGCACCTCTCATACCTTCCCCTATGTCGCCCTGTTTTCGCACACCTCCCATACCGTCCCCTATATCGCTGTATTTTTGCACACCTCTCATGGCTTCCCCAATATCGCCGTGTTTTCATGCACATCTCATAAAGTCTCCTATATCTCTGCGTATTCACGCACCTCCCATAGCATCCCCTACATCGCTGTGTTTTTGTGCACCTCTCATACTTTCCCCTATATCGCCCTGTTTTTGCGCACATCCCATAAATTCACCTTTATCACTGTGTTATTGCTTACCTCTCATAGCTTCCCCTATATCGCTGTGTTTCCGTTCCTCTCATATCTTCCCCTATATCACTGTTTTTTTGCGCATGTCCCATAGCGTCCCCTATATCGCTGTGTTTTCTCGCCCTTCTGATACATTCCCCTGTATCGTCGTGGTTTCGCGCACATCCCATAGGTTCCAGTATATTGCCCTGTTTTTGCGCACCTCTCATGTCTTCCCCTATATCACGGTGTTTTCGCGCACCTCTCATAGCATCCCCTATATCGCTGTGCCTTCGCACACCTCTCATAACTTCCCCTATATCGCCCTGTTTTCGCGCACCTCCCATACCTTCCACAATATCGCTGTGTTTTCGTACACCTCTCATACCTTCCCTTATCTCGCTGTGTTTTCACGCACCTCTCATAAATTCTCCTATACCACTGTATTTTTGTGCAGCTCTTATACCTTCCCCTATATTGCCGTGTTTTCATGCACATCTCATTGCGTCCCCTATTTCGCTGTGTATTCGCGCAATTCCCATAGCATCCCTTATATTGCTGTGCCTTCGCGCACATCTCATACGTTCCCCTATATCGCCCTGTTTTCACGCATCTTCCATACCTTCCCCTATATCGTTGTGTTTCCATGCACCTCTCATACCCCCCCTATATCGCTGTGTTTTCACGCACCTCTCATAATTTCTCCTATATCGCCGTATTTTTGCTCACCTCTCATGGCTTCCCCAATATCGCCGCATTTTCATGCACATCTCTTAACGTCCCATATATCGCGGTGTATTCGCGCAACTGCCATAGCATCCCCTATATCGCTGCACCTTCACGCACCTCTCATACATTCCCCTATATCACCCTGTTTCCCGTGCACCACCCATGGCTTCGCCTACATCGCTGCGTTTTTGCGCACCTCTCATATCTTCCCCTATATCGCCGTGTTTTCGCGCAACTCTCATTTCTTCACCTATATCGCTGTGTTACCGCTCCTCTCATTACTTCCCCTATATCGCTCTGTGTTCTCGCACTTCTGATACAGTTCCCTGTATCAACGTGTTTTCACGCACCTCTCATAATTTCACCTATATCGCCGTGTTCTCGCACACCTCTCATATCTTCCCCTATATCACTGTGTTTTCGCGCACATCCAATAGCGTCCCCTATATCGCTCAGTTTTCACGCACCTCTCATGTCTTCCCCTATATCACTGTGTTTTCGTGCATCTCCCATACCATCCCCTATATTGCTGTGTTTCGCACACGTATCATACCTTTCCCTATATCGCCCTGTTTTCGAGCAGCTCCCATACCTTCCCCTACATCGCTGTGTCTTCGTGTACCTCTCATACGTCCCCTTATATCGCTGTGTTTTCACGCACCTCTCATAACTTCCCCTGTATTGCTGTATTTTTGTGCACCTCTCATAACTTCCCCTATATTGCCGTGTTTTTATGCACATCTCATAACGTCCCCTATATCACTGTGTATTCGCGCACCTCCCATAGCATCCCCTATATCGCTGTGCCTTCGCGCACCTCTCATACCTTCCCCTATATCGCCCTGTTTTCGCGCACATCCCATAGATTCACCTTTATCGCTGTGTTATTGCTCACCTCTCATAGCTTCCCCTGTATCGCTGTGTTTTTGCTCACCTCTCATGTCTTCACCTAGATCGCTATGTATTCGATCCTCTCAATACTTCCCCTATATCTCTGTGTTTTCTCGCACATCTGATACATTCTCCTGTATCGCCGTGTTTTCGCACACCTCTCATAATTTCCCCTATTTCGCCGTGTTCTCGCGCACCTCTCATAACTTCCCCGATGTTTTCCCCTGTGTTTTCGCGCACATCCCATTGCGTCCCCTATATCGCTGTGTTTTCGCGCACCTCTCATAGCTTCCCCTATATCGCCCTGTTTTCGTGCACATCTCATAACGTCCCCAATGTCGCTGGGTTTTCACGCACCTCTCATAACTTCCCCTATATCGCCCTGTTTTCGCGCTCCTCTCATATCTTCCCCAATATAACTGTGTTTTTACGCAGCTCTCATACCTTCCCCTATATCGCTGTGTTTTCGCAAAACTCTCATGGCTTCCCGACTATCGCCGCCTATTCATGCACATCTCCTACCTTCCCCTATATCGCTATGCTTTCGCGCACCTCCCATAGCTTCGCCTACATCTCTTTTTTCGCGCACCTCTCATACCTTCCCCTATATCGATGTATTTTTGCGCACATCTCATACCTTCCCCTATATTGATGTGTTTTCATGCACATCTCATAACGTCCCCTATATCGCTGGGTATTTGCGCAACTCCCATACCATCCCCTATATCACTGTGCCTTCGCGCACCTCTCATGCATTCCCGTATATCGCCCTGTTTTCGCGCACCTCCTATAGCTTTGCCTACATTGCTGTTTTCGCGCACCTCTCATACCTTCCCCTATATCGATGTATTTTTGCGCACATCTCATAACGTGCCCTATAACGCTGTGTATTTGCGCACCTCCCATACCATCCCCTATTTCACTGAGCCTTCGCGCACCTCTCATCCATTCCCGTATATCGCTGTGTTTTTGCACACTGCTCATACCTTCCCCAATATCACCGTGTTTTCATGCACATCTCATAACGTCCCCAATGTCGCTGGGTTTTCACACACCTCTCATAACTTCCCCATATCGCCCTGTTTTCGCGCTCCTCTCATACCTTCACCTATATCACTATGTTTTCACGCAGCTCTCATACCGTCCCCTATATCGCTGTATTTTCGCACCCCTCTCATGGCTTCCCCAATATCGCTGTGTTTTCATGCACATCTCATAACGTCCCCTATAAATCTGTGTATTCACGCACCTCCCATAGCATCCCCTTTATCACTGTGCCTTCGCGCACCGCTCATACCTTCCCCTATATCGCCCTGTTTACCACGCACCTCCCATGGCTTCGCCTACATCGCTGTGTTTTTGCGCACCTCTCATACCTTCCCATATATTGCCCTGTTTTTGCGCACATCCCATAACTTCACCTTTATCGCTGTGTTATTGCTTACCTCTCATAGCTTCCCCTATATCGCCGTGTTTTCGCGCACCTCTCATGTTTTCACCTATATCGCTGTGTTTCTGCTCCTCTCATTACTTCCCCTATATCGCTCTGTGTTCTCGCACTTCTGATACACTTCCCTGTATCAACGTGTTTTCGCACACCTCTCATAATTTCACCTATATCGCCCTGTTCTCGCACACCTCTCATATCTTCCCCTATATCACTGTGTTTTCGCGCACGTCCAATAACGTTCCCTAAATCGCTGTGTTTTCAGGCACCTCTCATGTCTACCCCTATATCACTGTTTTTTCGTGCACCTCCCATAGCATCCTCTATATTGCTGTGCCTTCGCACAACTCTCATACCTTCCCCTATATCGCCCTGCTTTCGAGCACCTCCCATACCTTCTCCTATATCGCTGTGTTTACGTGTACCTCTCATAACTCCCCCTATATCGCTGTGTTTTCTCGCACAATTGATACATTCTCCCGTATCGCCGTGTTTTTGCACACCTCCCATAATTTCTCCAAAATCGCGGTGTTCTCGCACGCGTCTCATACCTTCCCCTATATCACTGTGTTTTCGCGCACGTCCCATAACGCCCCTATATTGCTGTGATTTCGCGCACCTCTCATACCTTCCCCTATATCGCCCTGTTTTCGCGCACATCCCATACCTTCCACTATATTGCCCTGTTTTCGCGCACCTCTCATGGCTTCCACTACATCGCTGTGTTTTCTGGCACCTCTGATGCTTTCCCCTGTAACGCCAAGTTTTCGCGCACCTCTCATACTTTCCCCTATATCGCTGTGTTTACGCGCACCTCTCATACCTCCCCCTATATGGCCATGTTTTTATGCACATCTCATACCGTCTCCTATATCGCTGTGTTTTTGCGCACCTCCCATAGCATCCCCTATATCACTGTGTTTTCGTGCACCTGTCATACCTTCCCCTCTATCGCTGTGTTTTCACACACTTCTCATAACTTCTCCTATATCGCTGTGTTTTCGTGTACCTTTCATACCTACCCTTATATCGCTGTGTTTTCACACACCTCTCATAACTTCTCCTATATCACTGTGTTTTTGTGCACATCTCATACCTTCCCTAATATCGCTGAGTTTTCATGCACATCTCATCACGTCCCCTATATCGCTGTGTATTCGCCCTCCTCCCATAGCATCCCCTATATCGTTGTGCATTGCGCACCTCTCATACCTTCCCCTATATTGCCCTGTTTTCGCGCACATCCCATACCTTCCACTTTATTACCCTGTTTTCGCGCACCTCTCATGTCTTCCACTACATCGCTGTGTTTTCTGGCACCTCTGATGCGTTCCCCTGTAACACCAAGTTTTCGCGCACCTCTCATACTTTCCCCTATATCGCCGTGTTTACGCGCACCTCTCATACCTCCCCCAATATCGCCATGTTTTTATGCACATCTCATACCGTCACCTATATCGCTGTGTTTTCGCGCACCTCCCATAGCATCCCTTATATCGCTGTGCCGTCGTGCACCTCTCATACCTTCCCTTATATCGCCCAGTTTTCACGCACCTCCTATACATTCCCCTCCATCACTGTGTTTTCAGACACTTCTCATAACTTCTCCTATATCACTGTGTTTTCGTGCACCTCTCATACCTTCCCTAATAACACTGCGTTTTCATGCACATCTCATCACGTCCGCTATATCGCTGTGTATTCATGCACCTCCCATAGCATCCCCTATATCGCTGTGCCTTCGCACACCTCTCATAACTTCCCCTATATCGCCCTGTTTTCGCGCACCTCCCATACCTTCCACAATATCGCTGTGTTTTCGTACACCTCTCATACCTTCCCTTATCTCGCTGTGTTTTCACGCACCTCTCATAAATTCTCCTATACCACTGTATTTTTGTGCAGCTCTTATACCTTCCCCTATATTGCCGTGTTTTCATGCACATCTCATTGCGTCCCCTATTTCGCTGTGTATTCGCGCAATTCCCATAGCATCCCTTATATTGCTGTGCCTTCGCGCACATCTCATACGTTCCCCTATATCGCCCTGTTTTCACGCATCTTCCATACCTTCCCCTATATCGTTGTGTTTTCATGCACCTCTCATACCCCCCCTATATCGCTGTGTTTTCACGCACCTCTCATAATTTCTCCTATATCGCCGTATTTTTGCTCACCTCTCATGGCTTCCCCAATATCGCCGCATTTTCATGCACATCTCTTAACGTCCCATATATCGCGGTGTATTCGCGCAACTGCCATAGCATCCCCTATATCGCTGCACCTTCACGCACCTCTCATACATTCCCCTATATCACCCTGTTTCCCGTGCACCACCCATGGCTTCGCCTACATCGCTGCGTTTTTGCGCACCTCTCATATCTTCCCCTATATCACCGTGTTTTCGCGCAACTCTCATTTCTTCACCTATATCGCTGTGTTACCGCTCCTCTCATTACTTCCCCTATATCGCTCTGTGTTCTCGCACTTCTGATACAGTTCCCTGTATCAACGTGTTTTCACGCACCTCTCATAATTTCACCTATATCGCCGTGTTCTCGCACACCTCTCATATCTTCCCCTATATCACTGTGTTTTCGCGCACATCCAATAGCGTCCCCTATATCGCTCAGTTTTCACGCACCTCTCATGTCTTCCCCTATATCACTGTGTTTTCGTGCATCTCCCATACCATCCCCTATATTGCTGTGTTTCGCACACGTATCATACCTTCCCCTATATCGCTGTGTCTTCGTGTACCTCTCATACGTCCCCTTATATCGCTGTGTTTTCACGCACCTCTCATAACTTCCCCTGTATTGCTGTATTTTTGTGCACCTCTCATAACTTCCCCTATATTGCCGTGTTTTTATGCACATCTCATAACGTCCCCTATATCACTGTGTATTCGCGCACCTCCCATAGCATCCCCTATATCGCTGTGCCTTCGCGCACCTCTCATACCTTCCCCTATATCGCCCTGTTTTCGCGCACATCCCATAGATTCACCTTTATCGCTGTGTTATTGCTCACCTGTCATAGCTTCCCCTGTATCGCCGTGTTTTTGCTCACCTCTCATGTCTTCACCTAGATCGCTATGTATTCGATCCTCTCAATACTTCCCCTATATCTCTGTGTTTTCTCGCACATCTGATACATTCTCCTGTATCGCCGTGTTTTCGCACACCTCTCATAATTTCCCCTATTTCGCCGTGTTCTCGCGCACCTCTCATAACTTCCCCGATGTTTTCCCCTGTGTTTTCGCGCACATCCCATTGCGTCCCCTATATCGCTGTGTTTTCGCGCACCTCTCATAGCTTCCCCTATATCGCCCTGTTTTCGTGCACATCTCATAACGTCCCCAATGTCGCTGGGTTTTCACGCACCTCTCATAACTTCCCCTATATCGCCCTGTTTTCGCGCTCCTCTCATACCTTCCCCTATATAACTGTGTTTTCACGCAGCTCTCATACCTTCCCCTATATCGCTGTGTTTTCGCAAAACTCTCATGGCTTCCCGACTATCGCCGCCTATTCATGCACATCTCCTACCTTCCCCTATATCGCTATGCTTTCGCGCACCTCCCATAGCTTCGCCTACATCTCTTTTTTCGCGCACCTCTCATACCTTCCCCTATATCGATGTATTTTTGCGCACATCTCATACCTTCCCCTATATTGATGTGTTTTCATGCACATCTCATAACGTCCCCTATATCGCTGGGTATTTGCGCAACTCCCATACCATCCCCTATATCACTGTGCCTTCGCGCACCTCTCATGCATTCCCGTATATCGCCCTGTTTTCGCGCACCTCCTATAGCTTTGCCAACATTGCTGTTTTCGCGCACCTCTCATACCTTCCCCTATATCGATGTATTTTTGCGCACATCTCATAACGTGCCCTATAACGCTGTGTATTTGCGCACCTCCCATACCATCCCCTATTTCACTGAGCCTTCGCGCACCTCTCATCCATTCCCGTATATCGCTGTGTTTTTGCACACTGCTCATACCTTCCCCAATATCACCGTGTTTTCATGCACATCTCATAACGTCCCCAATGTCGCTGGGTTTTCACACACCTCTCATAACTTCCCCATATCGCCCTGTTTTCGCGCTCCTCTCATACCTTCACCTATATCACTATGTTTTCACGCAGCTCTCATACCGTCCCCTATATCGCTGTATTTTCGCACCCCTCTCATGGCTTCCCCAATATCGCCGTGTTTTCATGCACATCTCATAACGTCCCCTATAAATCTGTGTATTCACGCACCTCCCATAGCATCCCCTATATCACTGTGCCTTCGCGCACCGCTCATACCTTCCCCTATATCGCCCTGTTTACCACGCACCTCCCATGGCTTCGCCTACATCGCTGTGTTTTTGCGCACCTCTCATACCTTCCCATATATCGCCCTGTTTTTGCGCACATCCCATAACTTCACCTTTATCGCTGTGTTATTGCTTACCTCTCATAGCTTCCCCTATATCGCCGTGTTTTCGCGCACCTCTCATGTTTTCACCTATATCGCTGTGTTTCTGCTCCTCTCATTACTTCCCCTATATCGTTCTGTGTTCTCGCACTTCTGATACACTTCCCTGTATCAACGTGTTTTCGCACACCTCTCATAATTTCACCTATATCGCCCTGTTCTCGCACACCTCTCATATCTTCCCCTATATCACTGTGTTTTCGCGCACGTCCAATAACGTTCCCTAAATCGCTGTGTTTTCAGGCACCTCTCATGTCTACCCCTATATCACTGTTTTTTCGTGCACCTCCCATAGCATCCTCTATATTGCTGTGCCTTCGCACAACTCTCATACCTTCCCCTATATCGCCCTGCTTTCGAGCACCTCCCATACCTTCTCCTATATCGCTGTGTTTACGTGTACCTCTCATAACTCCCCCTATATCGCTGCGTTTTCACGCACCTCTCATAAATTCTCCTATATCGCTGTATTTTTGCGCACCTCTCATAACTTCCCCTATATCGCCGTGTTTTTATGCACATCTCATAATGTCCCCTATATCGCTGTGTATTCGTGCACCTCCCATAGCATCCCATCTATCGCTGTGCCTTCGCGCACTTTTCATACCTTCCCCTATATCGCTGTGTTTTCGTGCACCTGTCATACTTTCCCCTATATCGCTGTGTTTTCACGCACTTCTCATAACTTCTCCTATATCGCTGTGTTTTCATGCACCTTTCGTACCTTCCTTAATATCGCTGAGTTTTCATGCACATCTCATCACGGCCCCTATATCGCTGTGTATTCGCGTTCCTCCCATAGCATCCCCTATATCGCTGTGCCTTGCGCACCTCTCATACCTTCCCCTATATCGCTGTCTTTTCGCGCACATCCCATAGATTCACCTCTATCGCTGTCTTATGTCTCACCTCTCATAGCTTCCCCTATATTGCCGTGTTTTTTGCTCACTTCTCATGTCTTCACCTAGATCGCTATGTTTTCGCTCGTCTCAATAATTCCCCTATATCGCTGTGTTTTCTCGCACAATTGATACATTCTCCCGTATCGCCGTGTTTTTGCACACCTCCCATAATTTCTCCAAAATCGCGGTGTTCTCGCACGCGTCTCATACCTTCCCCTATATCACTGTGTTTTCGCGCACGTCCCATAACGCCCCTATATTGCTGTGATTTCGCGCACCTCTCATACCTTCCCCTATATCGCCCTGTTTTCGCGCACATCCCATACCTTCCACTATATTGCCCTGTTTTCGCGCACCTCTCATGGCTTCCACTACATCGCTGTGTTTTCTGGCACCTCTGATGCATTCCCCTGTAACGCCAAGTTTTCGCGCACCTCTCATACTTTCCCCTATATCGCTGTGTTTACGCGCACCTCTCATACCTCCCCCTATATGGCCATGTTTTTATGCACATCTCATACCGTCTCCTATATCGCTGTGTTTTTGCGCACCTCCCATAGCATCCCCTATATCACTGTGTTTTCGTGCACCTGTCATACCTTCCCCTCTATCGCTGTGTTTTCACACACTTCTCATAACTTCTCCTATATCGCTGTGTTTTCGTGTACCTTTCATACCTACCCTTATATCGCTGTGTTTTCACACACCTCTCATAACTTCTCCTATATCACTGTGTTTTTGTGCACATCTCATACCTTCCCTAATATCGCTGAGTTTTCATGCACATCTCATCACGTCCCCTATATCGCTGTGTATTCGCCCTCCTCCCATAGCATCCCCTATATCGTTGTGCATTGCGCACCTCTCATACCTTCCCCTATATCGCCCTGTTTTCGCGCACATCCCATACCTTCCACTTTATTACCCTGTTTTCGCGCACCTCTCATGTCTTCCACTACATCGCTGTGTTTTCTGGCACCTCCGATGCGTTCCCCTGTAACGCCAAGTTTTCGCGCACCTCTCATACTTTCCCCTATATCGCCGTGTTTACGCGCACCTCTCATACCTCCCCCAATATCGCCATGTTTTTATGCACATCTCATACCGTCACCTATATCGCTGTGTTTTCGCGCACCTCCCATAGCATCCCCTATATCGCTGTGCCGTCGTGCACCTCTCATACCTTCCCTTATATCGCCCAGTTTTCACGCACCTCCTATACATTCCCCTCCATCACTGTGTTTTCACACACTTCTCATAACTTCTCCTATATCGCTGTGTTTTTGTGCACCTCTCATACCTTCCCTAATAACACTGCGTTTTCATGCACATCTCATCACGTCCGCTATATCGCTGTGTATTCATGCACCTCCCATAGCATGCCCTATATCGCAGTGCCTTGCGCACCTCTCATAGCTTCCACTGTATCTCTGTCTTTTCGCTCACATCCCATAGATTCACCTTTATCGCTGTGTTATTGCTCACCTCTCATAGCTTCCCCTGTATTGCCGTGTTTTTGCTCACCTCTCATAACTTCCCCTATATCACCGTGTTTTCGCGCACCTCTCATGTCTTCACCTGGATCGCTATGTTTTCGCTCCTCTCATTACTTCCCCTATATCGCTGTGTTTTCTCGCAGATCTGATACATTCTCCCGTATCGCTGTGTTTTCGCACACCTCTCATAATTTCCCCTATATCGCCGTGTTCTCGCACACCTCTCATACCTTACCCTATATCGCCCTGTTTTCGTGCACATCCCATACCTTCCACTTTATTACCCTGTTTTCGCGCACCTCTCATGTCTTCCACTACATCGCTGTGTTTTCTGGCACCTCTGATGCGTTCCCCTGTAACGCCAAGTTTTCGCGCACCTCTCATACTTTCCCCTATATCGCCGTGTTTACGCGCACCTCTCATACCTCACCCAATATCGCCATGTTTTTATGCACATCTCATACCGTCACCTATATCGCTATGTTTTCGCTCCTCTCATTACTTCCCCTATATCGCTGTGTTTTCTCGCAGATCTGATACATTCTCCCGTATGGCTGTGTTTTCGCACACCTCTCATAATTTCCCCTATATCGCCGTGTTCTCGCACACCTCTCATACCTTACCCTGTATCGCCCTGTTTTCGTGCACATCGCATAGCTTCCACTTTATTACCCTGTTTTCGCGCACCTCTCATGTCTTCCACTACATCGCTGTGTTTTCTGGCACCTCTGATGCGTTCCCCTGTAACGCCAAGTTTTCGCGCACTTCTCATACTTTCCCCTATATCGCCGTGTTTACGCGCACCTCTCATACCTCCCCCAATATCGCCATGTTTTTATGCACATCTCATACCGTCACCTATATCGCTATGTTTTCGCTCCTCTCATTACTTCCCCTATATCGCTGTGTTTTCTCGCAGATCTGATACATTCTCCCGTATCGCTGTGTTTTCGCACACCTCTCATAATTTCCCCTATATCGCCGTGTTCTCGCACACCTCTCATACCTTACCCTATATCGCCCTGTTTTCGTGCACATCGCATAGCTTCCACTATATTGCCCTGTTTTCGCGCACCTCTCATGTATTCCACTGCATCGCTGTGTTTTCTGGCACCTCTGATGCATTCCCCTGTAACGCCAAGTTTTCGCACACCTCTCATACTTTCCCCTATCTCGCCGTGTTCTCACACATCTGTCATACCTTCCCCTATATCACTGTGTTTTCGCGCACGTCCCATGGCGCCCTCTATATCGCTGTGCTTTAACGCACCTCTCATACCTTCCCCTACATCGCCCTGTTTTAGCGCACATCCCATAGCTTCCACTATATAGACCTGTTTTTGCACACCTCTCATGTCTTCACCTACATCGCTGTGTTTTCTCGCACATCTGATGCATTCCCCTGTAACGCCAAGTTTTCTCGCACCTCTCATACTTTCCCCTATATCACCATGTTTTCGTGCAAATCTCATAGCTTCCCGTATATCGCCGTGTTTTCATTCACATCTCATACAGTCCCCTATATCACTGTGTTTTCACGCACCTCCCATAGCATCCCCTATATCGCTGTGCCTTCGTGCACCTCTCATACCTTCCCTTACATCGCCCAGTTTTCACGCACCTCCTATACATTCCCCTCTATCACTGTGTTTTCACACACTTCTCGTAACTTCTCCTATATCGCTGTGTTTCTGTGCACCTCTCATACCTTCCCTAATAACACTGCGTTTTCATGCACATCTCATCACGTCCGCTATATCGCTGTGTATTCATGCACCTCCCATAGCATCCCCTATATCGCAGTGCCTTGCTCACCTCTCATAGCTTCCACTATATCTCTGTCTTTTCGCTCACATCCCATAGATTCACCTTTATCGCTGTGTTTTTGCTCACCTCTCATAACTTGCCCTATATCGCCGTGTTTTCGTGCACCTCTCATGTCTTCACATAGATCGCTATGCATTCGATCCTCTCAATACTTCCTCTATATCGCTGTGTTTTCTCGCACATCTGATACATTCTCCCATATCGCCGTGTTTTCATATACATCTCATAACGTCCTCTATATTGCTGGGTTTTCACGCACCTCTCATAACTTCCCCTATATCGCCCAGTTTTTGCGCACCTCTCATAACTTCCCCTATATCGCTGTGTTTTCGCACACCTCTCATGGTTTCCCGACTATCGCCGTGTATTCATGCACATCTCATACTGTCCCCTATATCGCTGTGCCTTACGCACCTCTCATACCTTCCCCTATATAGCTGTCCTTTTGCGCACATCCCGTAGATTCACCTTTATCGCTGTGTTATTGCTCACCTCTCATAGCTTCCCCTGTATCACCGGGTTTTAGCTCACCTCTCATAGCTTCCCCTATATCGCCGTATTCTTATGCACATCTCATAACGTCCCCTATATCGCTGTGTATTCGCGCACCACCCATAGCATCCCCTATATCGCTGTGCCTTCACGCACCTCTCATACCTTCACCTATATCGCCCTGTTTTCGCGCACCTCCCATTCCTTCACCTATATCGCTGTTTTCGTGCACCTCTCATACCTTCCCCTATATCGCTGTGTTTTCGCGCACCTCCCATAGCATCCCCTATATCGCTGTGCCTTCGTGCACCTCTCATACCTTCCGCTATATCACACTGTTTTCGCGCACCTCCTATACCTTCCCTTATATCGCTGCGTTTTCGTGCACCTCTCATACCTTCCCCTATATTGCCGTTTTCGCGCACCTCCTATAACTTCCCTTATATCACTGCGTTTCCGTGCACCTCTCATACCTTCCACTATATCGCTGTGTTTTCATGCACATCTCATAACGTCCCCTATTTCGCTGTGTATTCGTGCACCTCACATAACATCCCCTATTTCTCTGTGCCTTCGCGCACCTCTCATACCTTCCCCTATATCGCCGTGTTTTCATGCACATCTCATAAAGACCCCTATTTCGCTGTGTATTCATGCACCTCACATAATATCCCCTATTTCTCTGTGCCTTCGTGCACCTCTCATACCTTCCCCTATATCGCCGTGTTTTCATGCACATCTCATAACGTCCCCTATATCGCTGGGTTTTTACGCACCTCTCATAACTTCCCCTATATCGCCCTGCTTTCGAGCACCTCC
This sequence comes from Mobula birostris, assembly GCF_030028105.1. Classification (NCBI taxonomy): domain Eukaryota; kingdom Metazoa; phylum Chordata; class Chondrichthyes; order Myliobatiformes; family Myliobatidae; genus Mobula; species Mobula birostris. Next base: position 1,695 of record NW_027278565.1, on the reverse strand, counting down.
CATACCTTCCACTATATCGCTGTGTTTTCGTTTACCTCTCATACCTCCCCTTATATCGCTGTGTTTTCACGCACCTCTCATGCCTTCTCATATATTGCTGTATTTTTGCGCACCTCTCATAAATTCCCCTATATTGCCGTTTTTTTATGCACATCTCATAAAGTCACCTATTTCGCTGTGTATTCGTGCACCTCCCATAACATCCCCTATATCGCTGTGCCTTCGTGCACCTCCCATACCTTCCCCTATATCGCCCTGTTTTTGCCCACCTCCTATACCTTCCCTTATATCGCTGTGTTTTCGTGCACCTCTCATACCTCCCCCTATATCGTTGTGTTTTCACGCACCTCTCATAACTTCTCCTATTTTGCTGAATTTTTGCGCACCTCTCATAACTTCCCCTATATCGCCGTGTTTTTATGCACATCTCATAACGTCCCCTATGTTGCTGTGTATTCGTGCACCCTCCATTACTTCCCCCATATCGCTGTGTTTTCCTGCACATTTCATACCTTCCCCTATATCGCTGTGTTTTCGCACAACTCTCATAACTTCTCTTATATCACAGTGTTTTTGTGCACCTCTCATAACTTCCCTAATATCGCTGAGTTTTCATGCACATCTCATCACGTCCCCAATATCGCTGTGTATTCACGCACCTCCCATAGGATCCCCTATATCGCTGTGCCTTGCGCACCTCTCATAGCTTCCCCTATATCGCTGTCTTTTCGCGCAGATCCCATAGATTCACCTTTATCGCTGTGTTATTGCTCACCTCTCAAAGCTTCCCTGTATCGCCCTGTTTTTGCTCACCTCTCATAGCTTCCCCTATATCGCCGTGTTTTCGCGCCCTTCTCATGTCTTCACCTAGATCGCTGTGTTTTCGTTCCTCTCAATACTTCCCCTATATCGTTGTTTTCTCGTACATCTGATACATTCTCCCGGATCGCCGTGTTGTCGCACACTTCTCATACCTTTCCCTATATCACTGTGATTTCGCACATGTCTCATTGCATCCCCTATATCGCCGTGTTTTCGCGCACCTATCATAGCTTCCCATATATCGCTGTGTTTTCATACACATCTCATACCATCCCCTATAACACTGTTTTCGCGCACCTCCCATAGCATCCCCTATATCGCTGTGCCTTCGTGCACCTCTCATACCTTTCCGTATATCGCCGTGTTTTCATGCACATCTCATAACGTCCCCTATATCGCCGTATTTTTGCTCACCTCTCATAACTTCCTCTATATCGCCCTGTTTTCGCGCACCTCTCATAACTTCCCCTTTATCGCTGTGTTTTCTCTGAAACATTCCCCTGTATCACCATGTTTTCGCACACCTCTTATAATTTCCCCTATATCGCCGTGTTCTCGCAGACCTCTCATACCTTCCCCTATATCACTGTGTTTTTGCGCACGTCTCATAGCGTCCCCTATATCGCTGTGTTTTCTCGCAACTCTGATGCATTCCCCTGTATCGCCGTGTTTTCGGGCACATCCCATAGCTTCCACTATATTGCCCTGTTTTTGTGCACCTCTCATGTCTTCTCCTATATCACTGTGTTTTCGCGCACCTCCCATAGCATCCCCTAAATAGCAGTGCCTTCGCGCACCTCTCTTGCCTTCCCCTATATCGCCCTGTTTTCACGCACTTCCCATACATTCCCCTATATCGCTGTGTTTTCATGC